>NC_060913.1:42918853-43085283 GCF_021234035.1 Daphnia pulicaria | reverse complement strand
ATGAAGAAAATAATGCAATTTTTTGAATGTTTCTTGTTGAATGCGATGAAAAATGAAGAAAATAAAGGAAATAATGCAATTTTTTGAATGTTTCTTGTTGAATGCGATGAAAAATGAAGAAAATAAAGGAAATAATGCAATTTTTAAATGTTTCTTGTTGAATGTGTCGAAAAATGAAGAAAATAAAGGAAATAATGCAATTTTTTGAATGTTTCTTGTTGAATGTGATGAAAAATGAAGAAAAAATGCAATTTTTTGAATGTTTCTTGTTGAATGCGATGAAAAATGAAGAAAATAATGCAATTTTTTGAATGTTTCTTGTGGAATGCGATGAAAAATGAAGAAAATAAGGGAAATAATGCAATTTTTTGAATGTTTCTTGTTGAATGCGATGAAAAATGAAGAAAATAAAGGAAATAATGCAATTTTTGAATGTTTCTTGTTGAAAGCGATGAAAAATGAAGAAAGTAAAGGAAATAATGCAATATTTTTAATGTTTCTTGTTGAATGCAATGA
Organism: Daphnia pulicaria; assembly: GCF_021234035.1. Taxonomy (NCBI): domain Eukaryota; kingdom Metazoa; phylum Arthropoda; class Branchiopoda; order Diplostraca; family Daphniidae; genus Daphnia; species Daphnia pulicaria. The sequence goes on along the minus strand of NC_060913.1, from coordinate 43,084,767 downwards.
AAAATGAAGAAAAAAAGGAAATAATGCAATTTTTTAATGTTTCTTGTTGAATGCGATGAAATATGAAGAAAATAAAGGAAATAATGCAATTTTTTGAATGTTTTTTGTTGAATCCGATGAAAAATGAAGAAAATAAAGGAAAAATGCAATTTTTTGAATTTTTCTTGTTGAATTCGATGAAAAATGAAGAAAATGAAGCAATTAATGCAATTTTTTGAATGTTTCTTGTTGAATGCTATGGAAAAAGAAGAAAAAAAGGAAATAATGCAATTTTTTGAATGTTTCTTGTTGAATGTGATGAAAAATGAAGAAAAAATGCAATTTTTTGAATGTTTCTTGTTGAATGCGATGAAAAATGAAGAAAATAAAGGAAATAATGCAATTTTTTGAATGTTTCTTGTTGAATGCGATGAAAAATGAAGAAAATAAGGGAAATAATGCAATTTTTGAATGTTTCTTCTTAAATGCGATGAAAAAGAAGAAAATAAAGGAAATAATGCAATTTTTGAATGTTTCTTGTTAAATGCGATGAAAAATGAAGAAAATGAAGCAATTAATGCAATTTTTTGAATGTTTCTTGTTGAATGCTATGAAAAAAGAAGAAAAAAAAGGAAATAATGCAATTTTTTGAATGTTTCTTGTTGAATGCGATGAAAAATGAAGAAAATAAGGGAAATAATGCAATTTTTTGAATGTTTCTTGTTGAATGCGATGAAAAATGAAGAAAATGAAGCAATTAATGCAATTTTTTGAATGTTTCTTGTTGAATGCTATGAAAAAAGAAGAAAAAAAAGGAAATAATGCAATTTTTTGAATGTTTCTTGTTGAATGCTATGAAAAAAGAAGAAAATAAAGGAAATAATGCAATTTTTTGAATTTTTCTTGTTGAATTCGATGAAAAATGAAGAAAATGAAGCAATTAATGCAATTTTTTGAATGTTTCTTGTTAAATGCGATGAAAAAAGAAGAAAATAAAGGAAATAATGCAATTTTTGAATGTTTCTTGTTAAATGCGATGAAAAATGAAGAAAATAAAGGAAATAATGCAATTTTTTGAATGTTTCTTGTTGAATGTGATGAAAAATGAAGAAAAAATGCAATTTTTTGAATGTTTCTTGTTGAATGCGATGAAAAATGAAGAAAATAATGCAATTTTTTGAATGTTTCTTGTTGAATGCGATGAAAAATGAAGAAAATAAAGGAAATAATGCAATTTTTTGAATGTTTCTTGTTGAATGCGATGAAAAATGAAGAAAATAAAGGAAATAATGCAATTTTTAAATGTTTCTTGTTGAATGTGTCGAAAAATGAAGAAAATAATGGAAATAATGCAATTTTTTGAATGTTTCTTGTTGAATGTGATGAAAAATGAAGAAAAAATGCAATTTTTTGAATGTTTCTTGTTGAATGCGATGAAAAATGAAGAAAATAATGCAATTTTTTGAATGTTTCTTGTTGAATGCGATGAAAAATGAAGAAAATAAGGGAAATAATGCAATTTTTTGAATGTTTCTTGTTGAATGCGATGAAAAATGAAGAAAATAAAGGAAATAATGCAATTTTTGAATGTTTCTTGTTAAATGCGATGAAAAATGAAGAAAATAAAGGAAATAATGAAATTTTTTGAATGTTTCTTGTTGAATGTGATGAAAAATGAAGAAAAAATGCAATTTTTTGAATGTTTCTTGTTGAATGCGATGAAAAATGAAGAAAATAATGCAATTTTTTGAATGTTTCTTGTTGAATGCGATGAAAAATGAAGAAAATAAGGGAAATAATGCAATTTTTTGAATATTCCTTGTTTAATGCGAAGAAAAATGAAGAAAAAATGCAATTGTTTGAATGTTTCTTGTTGAATTCGATGAAAAATGAAGAAAATGAAGCAATTAATGCAATTTTTTGAATGTTTCTTGTTGAATGCGATGAAAAATGAAGAAAATAATGCAATTTTTTGAATGTTTCTTGTTGAATGCAATGAAAAATGATAAAATAAAGGAAATAATGCAATTTTTTGAATATTCCTTGTTTAATGCGATGAAAAAAGTAGAAAATAAAGGAAATAATGCAATTTTTTTAATGTTTCTTGTTTAATGCGATGAAAAATGAAGAAAATAATGCAATTTTTTGAATGTTTCTTGTTGAATGCGATGAAAAATGAAGAAAATAAAGGAAATAATGCAATTTTTTGAATGTTTCTTGTTGAATGCGATGAAAAATGAAGAAAATAAAGGAAATAATGCAATTTTTTGAATGTTTCTTGTTGAATGCGATGAAAAATGAAGAAAATAAGGGAAATAATGCAATTTTTTGAATGTTTCTTGTTGAATGCGATGAAAAATGAAGAAAATAAAGGAAATAATGCAATTTTTGAATGTTTCTTGTTGAATGCGATGAAAAATGAAGAAAATAAAGGAAATAATGCAATGTTTTGAATGTTTCTTGTTGAATGTGATGAAAAATGAAGAAAATAAAGGAAATAATGCAATTTTTTGAATTTTTCTTGTTGAATTCGATGAAAAATGAAGAAAATGAAGCAATTAATGCAATTTTTTGAATGTTTCTTGTTAAATGCGATGAAAAAAGAAGAAAATAAAGGAAATAATGCAATTTTTGAATGTTTCTTGTTAAATGCGATGAAAAATGAAGAAAATAAAGGAAATAATGCAATTTTTTGAATGTTTCTTGTTGAATGTGATGAAAAATGAAGAAAAAATGCAATTTTTTGAATGTTTCTTGTTGAATGCGATGAAAAATGAAGAAAATAATGCAATTTTTTGAATGTTTCTTGTTGAATGCGATGAAAAATGAAGAAAATAAAGGAAATAATGCAATTTTTTGAATGTTTCTTGTTGAATGCGATGAAAAATGAAGAAAATAAAGGAAATAATGCAATTTTTAAATGTTTCTTGTTGAATGTGTCGAAAAATGAAGAAAATAAAGGAAATAATGCAATTTTTTGAATGTTTCTTGTTGAATGTGATGAAAAATGAAGAAAAAATGCAATTTTTTGAATGTTTCTTGTTGAATGCGATGAAAAATGAAGAAAATAATGCAATTTTTTGAATGTTTCTTGTGGAATGCGATGAAAAATGAAGAAAATAAGGGAAATAATGCAATTTTTTGAATGTTTCTTGTTGAATGCGATGAAAAATGAAGAAAATAAAGGAAATAATGCAATTTTTGAATGTTTCTTGTTGAATGCGATGAAAAATGAAGAAAATAAAGGAAATAATGCAATGTTTTGAATGTTTCTTGTTAAATGCGATGAAAAAAGAAGAAAATAAAGGAAATAATGCAATTTTTGAATGTGTCTTGTTAAATGCGATGAAAAATGAAGAAAATAAAGGAAATAATGAAATTTTTTGAATGTTTCTTGTTGAATGTGATGAAAAATGAAGAAAAAATGCAATTTTTTGAATGTTTCTTGTTGAATGCGATGAAAAATGAAGAAAATAATGCAATTTTTTGAATGTTTCTTGTTGAATGCGATGAAAAATGAAGAAAATAAAGGAAATAATGCAATTTTTTGAATGTTTCTTGTTGAATGCGATGAAAAATGAAGAAAATAAAGGAAATAATGCAATTTTTAAATGTTTCTTGTTGAATGTGTCGAAAAATGAAGAAAATAAAGGAAATAATGCAATTTTTTGAATGTTTCTTGTTGAATGTGATGAAAAATGAAGAAAAAATGCAATTTTTTGAATGTTTCTTGTTGAATGCGATGAAAAATGAAGAAAATAATGCAATTTTTTGAATGTTTCTTGTGGAATGCGATGAAAAATGAAGAAAATAAGGGAAATAATGCAATTTTTTGAATGTTTCTTGTTGAATGCGATGAAAAATGAAGAAAATAAAGGAAATAATGCAATTTTTGAATGTTTCTTGTTGAATGCGATGAAAAATGAAGAAAATAAAGGAAATAATGCAATGTTTTGAATGTTTCTTGTTAAATGCGATGAAAAAAGAAGAAAATAAAGGAAATAATGCAATTTTTGAATGTGTCTTGTTAAATGCGATGAAAAATGAAGAAAATAAAGGAAATAATGAAATTTTTTGAATGTTTCTTGTTGAATGTGATGAAAAATGAAGAAAAAATGCAATTTTTTGAATGTTTCTTGTTGAATGCGATGAAAAATGAAGAAAATAATGCAATTTTTTGAATGTTTCTTGTTGAATGCGATGAAAAATGAAGAAAATAAGGGAAATAATGCAATTTTTTGAATATTCCTTGTTTAATGCGATGAAAAATGAAGAAAAAATGCAATTGTTTGAATGTTTCTTGTTGAATGCGATGAAAAATGAAGAAAGTAAAGGAAATAATGCAATATTTTTAATGTTTCTTGTTGAATGCAATGAAAAATGAAGAAAAAAAGGAAATAATGCAATTTTTTAATGTTTCTTGTTGAATGCGATGAAATATGAAGAAAATAAAGGAAATAATGCAATTTTTTGAATGTTTTTTGTTGAATCCGATGAAAAATGAAGAAAATAAAGGAAAAATGCAATTTTTTGAATTTTTCTTGTTGAATTCGATGAAAAATGAAGAAAATGAAGCAATTAATGCAATTTTTTGAATGTTTCTTGTTGAATGCTATGGAAAAAGAAGAAAAAAAGGAAATAATGCAATTTTTTGAATGTTTCTTGTTGAATGTGATGAAAAATGAAGAAAAAATGCAATTTTTTGAATGTTTCTTGTTGAATGCGATGAAAAATGAAGAAAATAAAGGAAATAATGCAATTTTTTGAATGTTTCTTGTTGAATGCGATGAAAAATGAAGAAAATAAGGGAAATAATGCAATTTTTGAATGTTTCTTCTTAAATGCGATGAAAAAAGAAGAAAATAAAGGAAATAATGCAATTTTTGAATGTTTCTTGTTAAATGCGATGAAAAATGAAGAAAATGAAGCAATTAATGCAATTTTTTGAATGTTTCTTGTTGAATGCTATGAAAAAAGAAGAAAAAAAAGGAAATAATGCAATTTTTTGAATGTTTCTTGTTGAATGCGATGAAAAATGAAGAAAATAAGGGAAATAATGCAATTTTTTGAATGTTTCTTGTTGAATGCGATGAAAAATGAAGAAAATGAAGCAATTAATGCAATTTTTTGAATGTTTCTTGTTGAATGCTATGAAAAAAGAAGAAAAAAAAAGGAAATAATGCAATTTTTTGAATGTTTCTTGTTGAATGCTATGAAAAAAGAAGAAAATAAAGGAAATAATGCAATTTTTTGAATTTTTCTTGTTGAATTCGATGAAAAATGAAGAAAATGAAGCAATTAATGCAATTTTTTGAATGTTTCTTGTTAAATGCGATGAAAAAAGAAGAAAATAAAGGAAATAATGCAATTTTTGAATGTTTCTTGTTAAATGCGATGAAAAATGAAGAAAATAAAGGAAATAATGCAATTTTTTGAATGTTTCTTGTTGAATGTGATGAAAAATGAAGAAAAAATGCAATTTTTTGAATGTTTCTTGTTGAATGCGATGAAAAATGAAGAAAATAATGCAATTTTTTGAATGTTTCTTGTTGAATGCGATGAAAAATGAAGAAAATAAAGGAAATAATGCAATTTTTTTAATGTTTCTTGTTGAATGCGATGAAAAATGAAGAAAATAAAGGAAATAATGCAATTTTTAAATGTTTCTTGTTGAATGTGTCGAAAAATGAAGAAAATAATGGAAATAATGCAATTTTTTGAATGTTTCTTGTTGAATGTGATGAAAAATGAAGAAAAAAATGCAATTTTTTGAATGTTTCTTGTTGAATGCGATGAAAAATGAAGAAAATAATGCAATTTTTTGAATGTTTCTTGTTGAATGCGATGAAAAATGAAGAAAATAAGGGAAATAATGCAATTTTTTGAATGTTTCTTGTTGAATGCGATGAAAAATGAAGAAAATAAAGGAAATAATGCAATTTTTGAATGTTTCTTGTTAAATGCGATGAAAAATGAAGAAAATAAAGGAAATAATGAAATTTTTTGAATGTTTCTTGTTGAATGTGATGAAAAATGAAGAAAAAATGCAATTTTTTGAATGTTTCTTGTTGAATGCGATGAAAAATGAAGAAAATAATGCAATTTTTTGAATGTTTCTTGTTGAATGCGATGAAAAATGAAGAAAATAAGGGAAATAATGCAATTTTTTGAATATTCCTTGTTTAATGCGAAGAAAAATGAAGAAAAAATGCAATTGTTTGAATGTTTCTTGTTGAATTCGATGAAAAATGAAGAAAATGAAGCAATTAATGCAATTTTTTGAATGTTTCTTGTTGAATGCGATGAAAAATGAAGAAAATAATGCAATTTTTTGAATGTTTCTTGTTGAATGCAATGAAAAATGATAAAATAAAGGAAATAATGCAATTTTTTGAATATTCCTTGTTTAATGCGATGAAAAAAGAAAAAAATAAAGGAAATAATGCAATTTTTTGAATGTTTCTTGTTTAATGCGATGAAAAATGAAGAAAATAATGCAATTTTTTGAATGTTTCTTGTTGAATGCGATGAAAAATGAAGAAAATAAAGGAAATAATGCAATTTTTTGAATGTTTCTTGTTGAATGCGATGAAAAATGAAGAAAATAAAGGAAATAATGCAATTTTTAAATGTTTCTTGTTGAATGTGTCGAAAAATGAAGAAAATAAAGGAAATAATGCAATTTTTTGAATGTTTCTTGTTGAATGTGATGAAAAATGAAGAAAAAATGCAATTTTTTGAATGTTTCTTGTTGAATGCGATGAAAAATGAAGAAAATAATGCAATTTTTTGAATGTTTTTGTTGAATGCAATGAAAAATGATAAAAAAAGGAAATAATGCAATGTTTTGAATGTTTCTTGTTGAATGCGATGAAAAATGAAGAAAATAAAGGAAATAATGCAATTATTTGAATGTTTCTTGTTGAATGCAATAAAAAATGAAGAAAATAAAGGAAATAATGCAATTTTTTGAATGTTTCTTGTTGAATGTGATGAAAAATGAAGAAAATAAAGGAAATAATGTAATTTTTTGAATGTTTCTTGTTGAATCCCATGAAAAATGAAGAAAATAAAAGAAATAATGCAATTTTTTTAATGTTTCTTGTTGAATGCGATGAAAAATGAAGAAAATAAAGGAAATAATGCAATTTTTGGAATGTTTAAATTTTTACTTTACGTTCACTGGTGTGCACTGGCGTGCTCTGGCGTGCACTGGCGTGCTCTGGTGTGAATTGGCGTGCTCTGGCGTGCACTTGCGTGCTCTGGTGTAACTTGGCGTGCTCTGGCGTGCATTGATGTACTCAGGTGTGAATTTGCGTGCTCTGGCGTGCACTGGCGTGCTCTGGCGTGCACTGGCGTGCTCTGGCGTGCACTGGCGTGCTCTGGTGTGAATTGGCGTGCTCTGGCGTGCAATGGCGTGCTCTGGCGTGCACTGGCGTGCTCTTGTGTGAATTGGCGTGCTCTGGCGTGCTCTGGCGTGCTCTGGCGTGTACTGGCGTACTGTGGCGTGCACTAGCGTGCTCTGGCGTGCTCTGGCTTGCATTGACGTGCTCTGGCGTGCACTGGCGTGCTCTTATGTGAATTGGTTTTGCTCTGGCGTGCTCTGGCGTGCACTGGCGTGCTCTGGTGTGAATTGGCATGCTCTGGCGTTCTCTGGCGTACACTGGCGTGCTCTGGCGTGCACTGGCGTGCTCTGGCGTGCACTTGCGTGCTCTGGCGTGCACTGGCGTGCTCTGGCGGGCACTGGCTTGCTCTGACGTGCACTGAGGTGCTCTGGCGTGCACTGGCGTGCTCTGGCGTGCACTGGCGTGCTCTGGCGTGCACTGGCGTGCTCTGGCGTGCACTGGCGTGCTCTGGCGTGCACTGGCGTGCTCTGGCGTGCACTGGCGTTCTCTGGCGTGCACTGGCGTGCTCTGGCGTGCTCTGGCGTGCTCTGGTGTGAATTGGCGTGCTCTGGCGTGCACTGGCGTGCTCTGGCGTGCACTGGCGTGCTCTGGTGTGAATTGGCGTGCTCTGGCGTGCTCTGGCGTGCTCTGGCGTGCACTGGCGTTCTCTAGCGTGCACTAACGTGCTCTGGCGTGCTCTGTCGTGCTCTGGCCTGCTCTGCTATGCAGAACTCAAGTGCTTGACAATAGAAATCCACTACCCGACAATTGAACTCAAATTACTTGAATAATTTTTAAAAATTAAAAAGCTGTGATAAGCGTTTTTCTCAAACTTTTTGTTCATGATTAGCTTTATAAATTTATTGATTCAGAAGACTTGAAATGGTGTATTGGACATTGATTTACACATCCTGTAATTAAAAAATGGTTTTAACAAGTAAAAAAAATATTATAGCAACTTCAAGTGCTGAGCTGTTCTCAGCTGCGCTCTACCGTGCTCTGGCGTGCAATGGCGTGCTCTGGCGTGCTCTGGCGTGCTCTGGCTTGCTCTGGCGTGCATTGACGTGCTCTGGCGTGCTCTGGCGTATACTGGCGTGCTCTGGTGTGAATTGGCGTGCACTGGCGTGCACTGGCGTGCACTGGCTTGCATTGGCATGCACTGGCGTGCACTGGCGTGCACTGGCGTGCTCTGGCGTGCACTTGCGTCCTCTGGCGTGCATTTGCGTGCTCTGGCGTGCACTTGCGTGCTCTGGCGTGCACTGGCTTGCTCTGGCGTGCATTGACGTGCTCTTGCGTGCACTGGCGTGCTCTGGCGTGCTCTGGTGTGAATTGGCGTGCTCTGGCGTGCACTGGCGTGCACTGGTGTGAATTGGCGTGCTCTGGCGTGCATTGAATTGCTCTGGCGTGCACTGGCGTGCTCTGGCGTGCACTGGCGTGCTCTGGCGGGCACTGGCGTGCTCTGGCGTTCACTGGCGTGCTTTGGCGTGCACTGGCGTGCACTGGCGTGCTCTGGCGTGCACTGGCGTGCTCTGGCGTGCTCTGGCTTGCTCTGGCGTGCATTGAAGTGCTCTGGCGTGCACTGGCGTGCACTGGCGTGCTCTGGCGTGCACTGGCGTGCTCTGGGGTGCTCTGGCGTGCTCTGGGGTGCTCTGGCGTGCTCTGGCGTGCACTGGCGTGCTCTGGCGTGCACTGGCGTGCTCTGGCGTGCACTGGCGTGCTCTGGCGTGCACTGGCGTGCTCTGGCGTGCACTGGCGTGCTCTGGCGTGCACTGGCGTGCTCTGGCGTGCACTGGCGTGCTCTGGCGTGCACTGGCGTTCTCTGGCGTGCATTGGCGTGCTCTGGCGTGCTCTGGCGTGCACTGGCCTGCTCTGGTGTGAATTGGCGTGCTCTGGCGTGCACTGGCGTTCTCTGGCGTGCATTGGCGTGCTCTGGCGTGCACTTGCGTGCACTAGTGTGCTCTTGTGTGAATTAGTGTGCGCTGGCGTGCACTGGCGTGCTCTGGCGTGCATTGAAGTGCTCTGGTGTGAATTAGCGTGCTCTGGCGTGCATTGCCGTGCTCTGGCGTGCACTGGCATGCTCTACCGTGCTATGGCGTGCACTGGCGTGCTCTGGCGTGCTCTTGCTTGCTCTGGCGTGCTCTGGCTTGCTCTGGCGTGCATTGACGTGCTCTGGCGTACACTGGCGTATACTGGCGTGCTCTGGTGTGAAATGGCGTGCACTGGCGTGCTCTGGCGTGCACTGGCGTGCTTTGGCGTGCACTGGCGTGCTCTGGCGTGCATTGACGTGCTCTTGCGTGCACTGGCGTGCTCTGGCGTGCTCTGGTGTGAATTGGCGTGCTCTGGCGTGCACTGGCGTGCTCTGGTGTCAATTGGTGTGCTCTGGGGTGCATTGAATTGCTCTGGCGTGCACTGGCGTGCTCTAGCCTGCACTGGCGTGCACTGGCGTGCACTGGCGTGCACTGGCGTGCTCTGGCGGGCACTGGCGTGCTCTGACGTTCACTGACGTGCTCTGGCGTGCACTGGCGTGCTCTGGCGTGCATTGGCGTGCTCTTGCGTGCACTGGCGTGCTCTTGCGTGCACTGGCGTGCTCTTGCGTGCACTGGCGTGCTCTGGCGTGCACTGGCGTTCTCTGGCGTGCACTGGCGTGCTCTGGTGTGAATTGGCGTGCTCTGGTGTGAATTGGCGTGCTCTGGTGTGAATTGGCGTGCACTGGCGTGCTCTGGCGATCTCTGCTATGCAGAACTCAAGTGCTTGACAATAGAAATCCACTACCCGACAATAGAACTCAAATAACTTGAATAATTTTTTAAAATTCAATTGATGTGATGTGCGTTTTTCTAAAACTTTTTGTTCATGATTAGCTCTATAAATTTATTGATTCAATAGACTTGAAATGGTGTATAGGACATTGATTTACACATCCTGTAATTAAAAAATGGTTTTAACAATTGAAAAAAATATTATAGCAACTTCAAGTGCTGAGCTGTTCTCTGCTGTGCTCTACCGTATTCTGGCGTGCACTGGCGTGCTCTGGCGTGCTCTGGCTTGCTCTGGCGTGCTCTGGCTTGCTCTGGCGTGCATTGACGTGCTCTGACGTGCTCTGGCGTGCACTGGCGTGCTCTGGTGTCAATTGGCGTGCACTGGCGTGCACTGGCGTGCTTTGGCGTGCACTGGCGTGCTCTGGCGTGCATTGACGTGCTCTTGCGTGCACTGGCGTGCTCTGGCGTGCTCTGGTGTGAATTGGCGTGCTCTGGCGTGCACTGGCGTGCTCTGGTTTAAATTGGCGTGCTCTGGCGTTCATTGAATTGCTCTGGCGTGCACTGGTATGCTCTGGCTGGCACTGGCGTGCTCTGACGGGCACTGGCTTGCTCTGGCGTGCACTGGCGTGCTCTGGTGTGAATTGGCGTGCTCTGGCGTGCACTGGCGAGCTCTGTCGTGCACTGGCGTGCTCTGGCGTGCATTGACGTGCTTTGTCGTGCACTGGCGTGCACTGGCGTGCTCTGGCGTGCACTGGCATGCTCTGGCGTGCACTGGCGTGCTCTGGCGTGCACTGGCGTGCTCTGGCGTGCATGGACGTGCTCTGGTGTGAATTGGCGTGCTCTGGCGTGCACTGGCGTTCTCTGGCGTGCACTAACGTGCTCTGGCGTGCTCTGTCGTGCTCTGGCGTGCTCTGCTATGCAGAACTTAAGTGCTTGACAATAGAAATCCACTACCCGACAATAGAACTCAAATAACTTGAATAATTTTTAAAAATTCAAGTGATGTGATGTGCGTTTTTCTCAAACTTTTTGTTCATGATTAGCTCTATAAATTTATTGATTCAATAGACTTGAAATGGTTTATAGGACATTGATTCACACATCCTGTAATTAAAAAATGGTTTTAACAATTGAAAAAAATATTATAGCAACTTCAAGTGCTGAGCTGTTCTCAGCTGTGCTCTACCGTGCTCTGGCGTGCAATGGCGTGCACTGGCGTGCTCTAGCGTGCACTGGCTTGCTCTGGCGTGCATTGACGTGCTCTGGCGTGCACTGGCGTGCACTGAAGTGCTCTTGTGTGAATTAGTGTGCTCTGGCGTGCACTTGCGTTCTCTGGCGCGCATTGACGTGCTCTGGTGTGAATTGGCGTGCTCTGGCGTGCATTGCCGTGCTCTGGCGTGCACTGGCATGCTCTACCGTGCTCTGGCGTGCAATGGCGTGGTCTGGCGTGGTCTGGCGTGCTCTAGCGTGCTCTGGCTTGCTCTGGCGTGCATTGACGTGCTCTGGCGTGCTTTGGCGTATACTGGCGTGCTCTGGTGTGAATTGGCGTGCAATGGCGTGCACTGGCGTGCTCTGGCGTAAACTGGCGTGCTTTGGCGTGCACTGGCGTGCTCTGGCGTGCATTGACGTGTTTTTGCGTGCACTGGCGTACTCTGGCGTGCTCTGGTGTGAATTGGCGTGCTCTGGCATGCACTGGTGTGCTCTTGGGTGCATTGAATTGCTCTGGCGTGCACTGGCGGGCTCTGGCGTGCACTGGCGTGCTCTGGCGTGCACTGGCGTGCTCTGGCGTGCACTGGCGTGCTCTGGCGTGCACTGGCGTGCTCTGGCGTGCACTGGCGTGCTCTGGCGTGCACTGCCGTGCTCTGGCGTGCACTGGCGTGCTCTGGCGTGCACTGGCTTGCTCTGGCGTGTACTGGCGTGCTCTGGTGTGAATTGGCGTGCTTTTGCGTGCACTGGCGTGCTCTGGTGTGAATTGGCGTGCTCTGGCGTGCTCTGGCGTGCACTGGCGTGCTCTGGCGTGCACTGGCGTGCTCTTGCGTGCACTGGCGTGCTCTTGCGTGCACTGGCGTGCTCTTGCGTGCACTGGCGTGCTCTGGCGTGCACTGGCGTTCTCTGGCGTGCACTGGCGTGCTCTGGTGTGAATTGGCGTGCTCTGGTGTGAATTGGCGTGCTCTGGTGTGAATTGGCGTGCACTGGCGTGCTCTGGCGATCTCTGCTATGCAGAACTCAAGTGCTTGACAATAGAAATCCACTACCCGACAATAGAACTCAAATAACTTGAATAATTTTTTAAAATTCAATTGATGTGATGTGCGTTTTTCTAAAACTTTTTGTTCATGATTAGCTCTATAAATTTATTGATTCAATAGACTTGAAATGGTGTATAGGACATTGATTTACACATCCTGTAATTAAAAAATGGTTTTAACAATTGAAAAAAATATTATAGCAACTTCAAGTGCTGAGCTGTTCTCTGCTGTGCTCTACCGTATTCTGGCGTGCACTGGCGTGCTCTGGCGTGCTCTGGCTTGCTCTGGCGTGCTCTGGCTTGCTCTGGCGTGCATTGACGTGCTCTGACGTGCTCTGGCGTGCACTGGCGTGCTCTGGTGTCAATTGGCGTGCACTGGCGTGCACTGGCGTGCTTTGGCGTGCACTGGCGTGCTCTGGCGTGCATTGACGTGCTCTTGCGTGCACTGGCGTGCTCTGGCGTGCTCTGGTGTGAATTGGCGTGCTCTGGCGTGCACTGGCGTGCTCTGGTTTAAATTGGCGTGCTCTGGCGTTCATTGAATTGCTCTGGCGTGCACTGGTATGCTCTGGCTGGCACTGGCGTGCTCTGACGGGCACTGGCTTGCTCTGGCGTGCACTGGCGTGCTCTGGTGTGAATTGGCGTGCTCTGGCGTGCACTGGCGAGCTCTGTCGTGCACTGGCGTGCTCTGGCGTGCATTGACGTGCTTTGTCGTGCACTGGCGTGCACTGGCGTGCTCTGGCGTGCACTGGCATGCTCTGGCGTGCACTGGCGTGCTCTGGCGTGCATGGACGTGCTCTGGTGTGAATTGGCGTGCTCTGGCGTGCACTGGCGTTCTCTGGCGTGCACTAACGTGCTCTGGCGTGCTCTGTCGGGCTCTGGCGTGCTCTGCTATGCAGAACTTAAGTGCTTGACAATAGAAATCCACTACCCGACAATAGAACTCAAATAACTTGAATAATTTTTAAAAATTCAAGTGATGTGATGTGCGTTTTTCTCAAACTTTTTGTTCATGATTAGCTCTATAAATTTATTGATTCAATAGACTTGAAATGGTTTATAGGACATTGATTCACACATCCTGTAATTAAAAAATGGTTTTAACAATTGAAAAAAATATTATAGCAACTTCAAGTGCTGAGCTGTTCTCAGCTGTGCTCTACCGTGCTCTGGCGTGCAATGGCGTGCACTGGCGTGCTCTAGCGTGCACTGGCTTGCTCTGGCGTGCATTGACGTGCTCTGGCGTGCACTGGCGTGCACTGAAGTGCTCTTGTGTGAATTAGTGTGCTCTGGCGTGCACTTGCGTTCTCTGGCGCGCATTGACGTGCTCTGGTGTGAATTGGCGTGCTCTGGCGTGCATTGCCGTGCTCTGGCGTGCACTGGCATGCTCTACCGTGCTCTGGCGTGCAATGGCGTGGTCTGGCATGGTCTGGCGTGCTCAAGCGTGCTCTGGCTTGCTCTGGCGTGCATTGACGTGCTCTGGCGTGCTTTGGCGTATACTGGCGTGCTCTGGTGTGAATTGGCGTGCAATGGCGTGCACTGGCGTGCTCTGGCGTAAACTGGCGTGCTTTGGCGTGCACTGGCGTGCTCTGGCGTGCATTGACGTGTTTTTGCGTGCACTGGCGTACTCTGGCGTGCTCTGGTGTGAATTGGCGTGCTCTGGCATGCACTGGTGTGCTCTTGGGTGCATTGAATTGCTCTGGCGTGCACTGGCGGGCTCTGGCGTGCACTGGCGTGCTCTGGCGTGCACTGGCGTGCTCTGGCGTGCACTGGCGTGCTCTGGCGTGCACTGGCGTGCTCTGGCGTGCACTGGCGTGCTCTGGCGTGCACTGGCGTGCTCTGGCGTGCACTGGCGTGCTCTGGCGTGCACTGGCTTGCTCTGGCGTGTACTGGCGTGCTCTGGTGTGAATTGGCGTGCTCTTGCGTGCACTGGCGTGCTCTGGTGTGAATTGGCGTGCTCTGGCGTGCTCTGGCGTGCACTGGCGTGCTCTGGCGTGCACTGGCGTGCTCTGGCGTGCACTGGCGTGCTCTAGCGTGCACTGGCTTGCTCTGGCGTGCACTGGCGTGCTCTGGTGTGAATTGGCGTGCTCTGGCGTGCACTGGCGTGCTCTGGTGTGAATTGGCGTGCTCTGGCGTGCTCTGGCGTGCACTAACGTGCTCTGGCGTGCTCTGTCGTGCTCTGGCGTGCTCTGCTATGCAGAACTCAAGTGCTTGACAATAGAAATCCACTACCCGACAATAGAACTCAAATAACTTGAATAATTTTTAAAACTTCAAGTGCTGTGATGTGCGTTTTTCTAAAACTTTTTGTTCATGATTTGCTCTATAAATTTATTGATTCAATAAACTTGAAATGGTGTACTGGACATTAATTTACACATCCTGTAATAAAAAAAGGGTTTTAACAAGTGAGAAAAATATTATAGCAACTTCAAGTGCTGAGCTGTTCTCTAATGTGTTCTACCTTGCTCTGGCGTACAATGGCGTGCTCTGGCTTGCTCTGGCGTGCATTGACATAATCTGGCGTGCACTGGCGTGCTTTGGCGTGCAGTAGCGTGCTCTGGGGTGCACTGGCGTGCTCTGGCGTGCATTGACGTGCCCTTGCGTGACCTGGCGTGCTCTGGCGTGCTCTGGCGTGCTCTGGCGTGCACTGGCCAGCTCTTGCGTGCACTGGCGTGCTCTGGTGTGAATTGGCGTGCTCTGGCGTGCACTGGCGTGCTTTGGCGTGCTCTGTCATGCTCTGGCGTGCTCTTCTATGCAGAACTCAAGTGCTTGACAATAGAAATCCACTACCCAACAATAGAACTCAAATAACTTGATGATTTTTAAAAATTCAAGTGCTGTGATGTGCGTTTTTCTAAAACTTTTTGTTCATTATTTGCTCTATAAATTTATTGATTAAATAGACTTGAAATGGTGTATTGGACATTGATTTACACATCCTGTAATTAAAAAATGGTTTTAACAAGTGAAAAAAATAGTGAAGTGTCTAAGACCGACGGGAATAATTAAGGCTAAACAATGTATTGATAACGGACAGATCATACAATAAGGTGAACTAATAATATTAAAAAATGAGACGATAAATAAGTGAGACAATACTACTTGTATGGAGAAAATGTGGTAGCGGGCTGAGCGGTTAGGCTTGTCGAGAAACGGCAAGTTTCGAGGTACAGTTGGAAAATGGCACTTAGCTTAAATAACAGGCACTGAGCACAAGGGAAAATATAACTAATACAATACCAAAAAGGAGAGTGCGACTGGAACACAATGGTAGTGTGAATGCCGTGGGAGAATGCAGTGCAGAATAACATTTACATACAGTTTGTATACTAATTCTGGCTGCACGGTTAGCATAGGCCTAGAGAGGAAGTATAGGGAGCAGACATGTTTAGGCCTAGAGAGGATAGTATAGGGAAACGTGAGCAGACACGTTAAAACATGGTCAGAGCGGAGACGGACGAAAAGGGAGTTTGTTATTGAAAAGCGTTGAAGGAAAAAGGAAAATATATTTATATAGTGTCATAAAAGATAAAAGTACGCCTAAAGTTAATATAGCAAAAAGGGAAAGGGGATAGTAAAAAGGGAAAGGGGATAGTAAAAAGGGAAAGGGATGGTGCGAGTTGGCGGCAGAGATGGGGAGAGTTGGCGGCAGATGGGGCACGTTGGCGGCAGAGATGGGGCTAGTTGGCGGCAGATTCAAATGGTAGCAGCCTCCTCTGGTATGAGATGGAGTATAGCGGAAGCGACATCTAGTAGTCGACGTTAGAGATTGTCATGTAGAAAGGGAAAGTAACAGAAAAACGGGAGTCGACCGAGCGTTCTGTTACATCTCTCCCGGCCCTATGAGATTACGTCACGGAATCTAAACATCAGACGGATCGTATTCGGAATGATTCTGATCATCATCCAAATAGTAAGATCCTTTGAAGTGGTCAAATTTTTCTCTTAAATATTGCAGCAGTCTCAAAGCTCCGCAACAATTTGTAGCGATGCCAATGGCCACGCCGAAAATAAGGGCACAAATTAGAGTGAAGATAAGAAGGAAGAGACGGAAATTCCCAAAAGCTGTGTTGGTTTTTTCAATCGCCGTAACAATGATGTTGGATGCACCAATGGTAGTATCTTGTGAAGGTCCTTTTGCAGAATGTTCGTTGATTGAGGCCGTCAGGTCGGCTATGATATCCATTGGGCTGGTCTGTGAGTCAGCATACGCAGGATTTGAACGTTGATGATATTCGAAGAAAGTAACATCAGTGTAGCGAAAAGCGTCTGCCAAATCACGTCGAGGAACGACGAGAGAAGTCTCAACAGGCTCCCAAGTATTATGGCGGAAGGCGTGGAGACGATCATTAAAATTCACTGTCCCGCTAGTTCAATAACAAGAAGTGAAATTTGTCAGTTCCCATCCGGTCCGGCTGACAGTGAAATTTTTTGAAGCGAGGCTGTGCGCCACAAATAGTGATTTCAGTAGTACATTTGACAGGAATGGGTGTGCACTGAATAGCTGACACATCCGGTGCTGTTAGCACTACTTGCGCATGTTTGATGTGATTTTGTTCTTCGGATGATGCGAATTAAATCGTTGTCTTTGATGAACAGTTAATAATGATGAGGAGCAACATGATTTGGGATTAATGGAATACGCGTTTAACATATGCAGCGTAGTTGTAAGTAAAGGAATTTTAAGTATAGGAATAAGTAATAATAAATAAGTAAGTTAAAAATAGGGAGAGGAAGGGGGCGGGGAAGAGAGCCGTGAAAAGAACAAGGCGAAAAAAAAGGACATATTTTTATCATAGAAAAAAAAGTGAAAGGTATAATTAACACTATATTGAGGACACCTGGCTGTTTCCTTTTCCCCAAAAATGTTTTACCAAAATACGGAAGAGAAAAATAGAGAAGGTAAAAAGGCAATTGTCTGGGGAGTTGGACATTTTTTCCGCGAACTTATCGGTGGATGATGGGAGGGTGAAGGAAGTAAACAATATACCGATGGGACATATGGATTTTAGTATCTTTTCGGCTTTCGACGAGTGGAGGAGTGTGTTGAGAGATGTGGAAAAAGGTGCATATAAATATATATCCACCCAAAAGATTACAAAGAGAAAAATGTTTCCAAGTTCATTGACGTGATTTGTGTGAAAGTGATATGTGAATATATGAGATTGCATG
The DNA here is from genome assembly GCF_021234035.1 of Daphnia pulicaria. Lineage (NCBI taxonomy): Eukaryota > Metazoa > Arthropoda > Branchiopoda > Diplostraca > Daphniidae > Daphnia > Daphnia pulicaria. Next base: position 43,067,224 of record NC_060913.1, on the reverse strand, counting down.
GATAGTAGGGTGTTTTTTTTATTGTTTTTTTTGTTTTGATTTGTTTCGTTTGGTCAGGTATCGCTATGCATTTGATTGTAAATGGCAAGTATGCATACATTTTTTGTTGTTGTTTGCTATTTTTTTTAATATATTTTGATTATTCTTTTTACTTTAATCATTTTTTTTTCTACTGTTTCTTTTTTTTTGTTTTCTTTTTTTTATGATAAAATAATACCCTGATAAGCTACAAGTTAAATCTACACCAAATTGAATAATTTTTTACAAATTCAAATTTTGAAGCACTTAGCAACTGAGTTATAATTTACTGGCTTAGCACATAGCAAAAAAGTGCAAAACCCAGTAATGGATTGTTTCTTTTTGATTTTTTTTTTTGAAATTCTGTTAGTTCTGGTATTTGTTAGTTCTAGTTTTTCTGTTTTTTAGAAGTTATTTTTTTTTGTTGAAATGGTTTTTGACTGATATTTTTTCTTATATATGGGCCGTGAATACCCGACTACAGGAAAAGAGAAATTTTTTTTTTCACTTCATACTTTCAAAATTATGCATATTGATTCTATTTTTTTTTTGTGAAGAACTATACTGAACATATCTTTGTAATAAATTTTTTTTTCTAAACTTCCGCAATTAAACGCGATTTCGGCTTGATAGCCGACCTCGGTCGTAAACGCGGACGTTCAATAGGGTTTGGAATATTTTCGTTATTGTTAATAATTGTGACGACGGGAGATAAGGGACGGGGGTGAGGTATGTTTACGGGTGGGTTATCAAATTCTATTTCGTCCTGATTGAAAAGAGGAATATCTACGTCGTCGTTTAGCTCGACTGAAATATCATTACTAGGTATATTAATTACAGGGGGATTGAAATCAAGAGCAGGTTCAGTCTCTACTGGATCAACAGAGTTATTTTCCTCAATACTTTCAATATCAGATTCATCATGGGAATCCCAATCAGTCTGAGTGGCTATTTGTTTACGAAAACGTTCTCTCGGTTCGACTGTTGACTCCATGTCAGGCATGGGTTCATCAGTCCATAACATCGTTTCGAACAAAGGTTTAAGTCTATTACTATGCACAAGTTTAATTTGAAATGAACTATCAGCTATTTCGACTGTATGATTATTATTTACTTTGATAACTCTGTACGGGCCCTTAAATTTGGAAGTAAATTTTTTATTATCGACTTTTTTTACTTCCCTTATATCTAGTAAAACTCTATCGCCCGGTTTGTAATTATGAAGTAAAGCCCGCTTATTGTACTGCTCTCTTTGTCGTTCCCGCGCTTTTACATTATATTCATGCGCCCTTTGAAAACTATAGCGGAGTCTTTCCAAAAGGGAATCGAAGTAATAAGGGGAGGGGACTGGTTCTGGGACCACCCATAAAATTTTATTAATGGGAAAGTTGACATCGCGACCAAAACACATGTAATACGGGCTCTCATTTGTAGAAGAATGTATTGATGAACGGTATGCAAAGCATACTTCACCCAACACATCCTCCCAATTTTCATGCTGCCCGTCAACTAATTCTTTTCGTAACATTGTCGTCATAGTACGATTAAAACGCTCGGTTTCCCCATTACTAGCTGGGTTATAAGATGTAGTAAAACGTTGTTCAATATTTAACTTTAACGACAAAAGTATTTCATTAATTTAGTGGCGCCAGTGCACGCCAGAGCACGTCAATGCACGCCAGTTCACGCCAGTGAACGCCAGTGCACGCCAGTGCAAGCACGAGCACGCCAGAGCAATTCAATGCACGCCAGAGCACGCCAATTCACACCAGAGCACGCCAGTGCACGCCAGAGCACGCCAATTCACACCACAGCACGCCAGTGCTTGCCAGAGCACGCCAGTGCACGCAAGAGCATGTCAATGCACGCCAGAGCACGCCAGTGCACGTTAGAGCACGCAAGTGCACGCCAAAGCAAACCAGTGCACGCCAGAGCACGCCAGTGCACGCCAGTGCACGCCAATTCACACCAGAGCACGCCAGTGCACGCCAGAGCAGGCCAGTGCACGGTAGAGCAACTCAATGCACGCCAGTGCACGCCAGAGCAATTCAATGCACGCCAGAGCACGCCAATTCACACCAGAGCACGCCAGTGCACGCCAGAGCACGCCAGTGCACTCAAGAGCAATTCAATGCACGCCAGAGCACGCCAATTCACACCAGAGCACGCCAGTGCACGCCAGAGCACGCCAATTCACACCAGAGCACGCCAGTGCACGCCAGAGCACGCCAGTGCACGCAAGAGCACGTCAATGCACGCCAGTGCACGCCAGAGCACTCCAGTGCACGCCAAAGCACGCCAGTGCACGCCAGAGCACGCCAGTGCACGCCAGAGCACGCCAGTGCACGCCAGTGTACGCCAATTCACACCAAAGCACGCCAGTGCACGCCAGAGCACGCAAGTGCACGCCAGAGCAAGTCAATTCACGCCAGAGCACGCCAGAGCTCGCCCGAGCACGCCAGTGCACGCACGAGTACGTCAATGCACGCCAGTGCACGCCAGAGCACGCCAGACTTCGCCAGAGCACGCCAGTGCACGCCAGAGCACGCCAATTCACACCAGAGCACGTCAATGCACGCCAGAGAACGCCAGTGCACGCCAGTGCACGCCAGAGCACGCCAATTCACACCAGAGCACGCCAGAGCACGCCAGTGCACGCCAGAGCACGTCAATGCACGCCAGAACACGCCAGTGCACGCCAGAGCACGCCAGTGCACGCCAGTGCGTGCCAGAGCACGCCAGTGCCCGCCAGAGCAATTCAATGCACGCCAGAGCACGCCAATTCACACCAGAGCACGCCAGTGCACGCCAGAGCACGCCAGTGCACGCAAGAGAACGCCAGTGCACGCAAGAGCACGTCAATGCACGCCAGAGCACGCCAGTGCACGCCAGAGCACGCAAGTGCAATCCAAAGCACGCCAGTGCACGCCAGAGCACGCCAGTGAACGCCAGTGTACGCCAATTCACACATGAGCACGCCAGTGCACGCCAGAGCAAGTCAATGCACGCCAGAGCACGCCAGTGCACGCCAGAGCACGCCAGTGCACGCCAGAGCAAGCCAGTGCACCCCAGAGCACGCCAGTGCACGCCAGAGCACTCCAGTGCACGCCAGAGCAAGCCAATTCACACCAGAGCACGCCAGTGCACGCCAGAGCACGTCAATGCACGCAAGAGCACGCCAGAGCACGTCAATGCACGCCAGAGCACGCCAGTGCACGACAGTGCACGACAGAGCACGCCAGTGCACGCCAGAGCAATTCGATGCACGCCAGAGCATGCCAATTCACACCAGAGCACGCAAGTGCACGCCAGAGCACGCCAATTCACACCAGAGCACGCCAGTGCACGCCAGAGCATGCCAGTTAACGCCAGTGTACGCCAATTCACACCAGAGCACGCCAGTGCACGCCAGAGCAAGTCAATTCACACCAAAGCACGCCAGTGCACGCCAGAGCACGTCAATGCACGCAAGAGCACGCCAGAGCACGTCAATGCACGCCAGAGCACGCCAGTGCACGCCAGTGCACGCCAGTGCACGCCAGACCACGCCAGTGCACGCCAGAGCAATTCGATGCACGCCAGAGCATGCCAATTCACACCAGAGCACGCAAGTGCACGCCAGAGCACGCCAATTCACACCAGAGCACGCCAGAGCACGCCAGAGCACGCCAGTGCACGCCAGAGCACGTCAATGCACGCCAGAGCACGCCAGTACACGCCAGAGCACTCCAGTGCACGCCAAAGCACGCCAGAGCACGCCAGAGCACGCCAGAGCACGCCAGTGCACGCCAGTGTACGCCAATTCACACCAGAGAATGCCAGTGCACGCCAGAGCACGCCAGTGAACGCCAGAGCAAGTCAATGCACGCCAGAGAACGCCAGAGCACGCCAGAGCACGCCAGAGCACGCCAGTGCACGCCAGAGCACGCCAGTGCATACCAGAGCAATTCAATGCACGCCAGAGCACGCCATTGCACGCCAGAGCACGCCAATTCACACCAGAGCACGCCAGTGCACGCCAGAGCACGCCAGAGCACGCCAGAGCACGCCAGAGCACGCCAGTGCACGCACGAGTACGTCAATGCACGCCAGTGCACGCCAGAGCACGCCAGTGCACGCCAGAGCACGCCAATTCACACCAGAGCACGTCAATGCACGCCAGAGCACGCCAGAGCACGCCAATTCACACCAGAGCACGCCAGAGCACGCCAGAGCATGCCAGTTAACGCCAGTGTACGCCAATTCACACCAGAGCACGCCAGTGCACGCCAGAGCAAGTCAATTCACACCAAAGCACGCCAGTGCACGCCAGAGCACGTCAATGCACGCAAGAGCACGCCAGAGCACGTCAATGCACGCCAGAGCACGCCAGTGCACGCCAGTGCACGCCAGACCACGCCAGTGCACGCCAGAGCAATTCGATGCACGCCAGAGCATGCCAATTCACACCAGAGCACGCAAGTGCACGCCAGAGCACGCCAATTCACACCAGAGCACGCCAGAGCACGCCAGAGCACGCCAGTGCACGCCAGAGCACGTCAATGCACGCCAGAGCACGCCAGTACACGCCAGAGCACTCCAGTGCACGCCAAAGCACGCCAGAGCACGCCAGAGCACGCCAGAGCACGCCAGTGCACGCCAGTGTACGCCAATTCACACCAGAGAATGCCAGTGCACGCCAGAGCACGCCAGTGAACGCCAGAGCAAGTCAATGCACGCCAGAGAACGCCAGAGCACGCCAGAGCACGCCAGAGCACGCCAGTGCACGCCAGAGCACGCCAGTGCATACCAGAGCAATTCAATGCACGCCAGAGCACGCCATTGCACGCCAGAGCACGCCAATTCACACCAGAGCACGCCAGTGCACGCCAGAGCACGCCAGAGCACGCCAGAGCACGCCAGAGCACGCCAGTGCACGCACGAGTACGTCAATGCACGCCAGTGCACGCCAGAGCACGCCAGTGCACGCCAGAGCACGCCAATTCACACCAGAGCACGTCAATGCACGCCAGAGCACGCCAGAGCACGCCAATTCACACCAGAGCACGCCAGAGCACGGCAGTGCAAGCCAGAGCACGTCAATGCATGCCAGATCACGCCAGTGCACGCCAGAGCACGCCAGTGCACGCCAGTGCACGCAAGAGCACGCCAGTGCACGCAAGAGCACGTCAATGCACGCCAGAGCACGCAAGAGCACGCCAGAGCACGCCAGTGCACGCCAGAGCACTCCAGTGCACGCCAAAGCACGCCAGTGCACGCCAGTGTACGCCAGAACACGCCAGTGCACGCCAGAGCACGCCAGTGCACGCCAGTGCGTGCCAGAGCACGCCAGTGCCCGCCAGAGCAATTCAATGCACGCCAGAGCACGCCAATTCACACCAGAGCACGCCAGTGCACGCCAGAGCACGCCAGTGCACGCAAGAGCACGTCAATGCACACCAGAGCACGCCAGTGCACGCCAGAGCACGCCAATTCACACCAGAGCACGCCAGAGCGCGCCAGTACACGCCAGAGCACGTCAATATACGCCAGAACACGCCAGTGCACGCCAGAGCACGCCAGTGCACGCCAGTGCGTGCCAGAGCACGCCAGTGCCCGCCAGAGCAATTCAATACACGCCAGAGCACGCCAATTCACACCAGAGCACGCCAGTGCACGCCAGAGCACGCTAGTGCACGCAAGAGAACGCCAGTGCACGCAAGAGCACGTCAATGCACGCCAGAGCACGCCATTGCACGCCAGAGCACGCAAGTGCATGCCAAAGCACGCCAGTGCACGCCAGAGCACGCCAGTGAACGCCAGTGTACGCCAATTCACACATGAGCACGCCAGTGCACAACAGAGCAAGTCAATGCACGCCAGAGCACGCCAGTGCACGCCAGAGCACGCCAGTGCACGCCAGAGCAAGCCAGTGCACCCCAGAGTACGCCAGTGCACGCCAGAGCACTCCAGTGCACGTCAGAGCACGCCAGTGCACGCCAGAGCACGCCAGTGCACGCCAGAGCACGCCAGTGCACGCCAGAGCACGCCAGTGCACGCCAGAGCACGCCAAAGCACGCCAGTGCACACCAGAGCACGCAAGTGCACCCCAGTGCACGCCAGAGCAAGCCAATTCACACCAGAGCACGCCAGTGCACGCCAGAGCACGTCAATGCACGCAAGAGCACGCCAGAGCACGTCAATGCACGCCAGAGCACGCAAGTGCACGACAGTGCACGACAGAGCACGCCAGTGCACGCCAGAGCAATTCGATGCACGCCAGAGCATGCCAATTCACACCAGAGCACGCAAGTGCACGCCAGAGCACGCCAATTCACACCAGAGCACGCCAGTGCACGCCAGAGCATGCCAGTTAACGCCAGTGTACGCCAATTCTTACCAGAGCACGCCAGTGCACGCCAGAGCAAGTCAATGCACGCCAGAGCACGCCAGTGCACGCCAGAGCACGCCAGTGCACGCCAGAGCAAGCCAGTGCACGCCAGAGCAAGCCAGTGCACGCAAGAGCACGCCAGTGCACGCCAGAGCACGCCAGTGCACGCCAGAGCACACCAGTGCACGTCAGAGCACGAAAGTGCACGCCAGAGCACGCCAGTGCACGCCAGAGCACGCCAGTGAACGCCAGTGAACGCCAGTGCACGCCAAAGCACGCCAGTGCACGCCAGAGCACGGTAGAGCACAGCAGAGAACAGCTCAGCACTTGAAGTTGCTATAATATTTTTTTCACTTGTCAAAATCATTTTTTAATTACAGGATGTGTAAATCAATGCCCAATACACCATTTCAAGTCTATTTAATCAGTAAATTGATAGAGCAAACCATGAACAAAAAGTTTGAGAAAAACGCACATCACAGCACTTGAATTTTTAAAAATTATTCAAGTTATTTGAGTTCTATTATCGGGTAGTGGATTTCTATTGTCAAGCACATGAGTTCTGCATAGCAGAGCACACCAGAGCACGACACAGCACGCCAGTGCACGCAAGAGCACGTCAAAGCACGCCAGAGCACGCCAGTGCACGCCAGAGCACGCAAGTGCACGCCAGAGAATCCCAGTGCACGCCAGAGCACGCCAGTGCACGCACGAGCACGTCAATGCACGCCAGAGCACGCAAGTGCACGCGAGAGCACGCCAGTGCACGCCAGAGCACGCCAGAGCACGCCAGTGCACGCCAGAACACGTCAATGCCCGCCAGAGCACGCCAGTGCATGCCAGAGCATGCCAGTGCACGCCAGAGCACGCCAGTGCACGCCAGAGAAATTCAATGCACGCCAGAGCACGAAAGAGCACGCCAGAGCACGCCAAAGCACGCCAGTGCACGCCAGAGCACGCAAATGCACGCCAGTGCACGCCAATTCACACCAGAGCACGCCAGTGCACGCCAGAGCACGCCAGAGCACGCCAGTGCACGCAAGAGCACGTCAATGCACGCCAGAGCACGCCAGAGCACGCCAGAGCACGCCAGTGCACGCCAGAGCACGCCAGTGCACGCCAGAGCAATTCAATGCACGCCAGAGCACGCCAATTTACACCAGAGTACGCCAGTGCACGCCAGAGCACGCCAATTCACACCAGAGCACGCCAGTGCACGCCAGAGCACGCCAGTGCACGCAAGAGCACGCCAGTGCACGCAAGAGCACGTCAATGCACGCCAGAGCACGCCAGTGCACGCCAGAGAACTCCAGTGCACGCCAAAGCACGCCAGTGCACGCCAGTGTACGCCAATTCACACCAGAGCACGCCAGTGCACGCCAGAGCACGCCAGTGTACGCCAGAGAACGCCAATTCACACCAGAGAACGCCAGTGCACGCCAAAGCACGCCAGTGCACGCCAAAGCACGCCAGTGCACGCCAGTGTACGCCAATTCACACCAGAGCACTGCAGTGCACGCCAAAGCACGCCAGTGAACGCCAGAGCACGCCAGTGCACGCCAGTGTACGCCAATTCACACCAGAGCACGCAAGTGCACGCCAGAGCACTCCAGTGTACGCCAATGCAAGTCAATGCACGCCAGAGTACGCCAGTGCACGCCAGTGCACGCCAGTGCACGCCAGTTCACGCCAGTGCACGCCAGAGCAATTCAATGCACGCCAGAGAACGCCAATTCACACATGAGCACGCCAGTGCACGCCAGAGCACGCCAATTCACACCAGAGCACGCCAGAGCACGCCAGAGCACGCCAGTGCACGAAAGAGCACGTCAATGCACGCCAGAGCACGCCAGAGCACGCCAGTGCACGCCAGAGAACGCTAGTGCACGCCAGAGCACGCTAGTGCACGCCAGAGCAATTCAATGCACGCCAGAGCACGCCAGAGCACGCTAGTGCACGCCAGAGCAATTCAATGCAAGCCAGAGCACGCCAGAGCACGCCAGAGCACGCCAAAGCACGCCAGTGCACGCCAGAGCACGCAAGTGCACACCAATTCACACCAGAGCACGCAAGTGCACGCCAGAGCACGCCAGAGAACGCCAGTGCACGCCAGTGCACGCCAGAGCACGCCAATTCACACCAGAGCACGCCAGTGCTCGCCAGAGAACGCCAATTCACACCAGAGCACGCCAGTGCACGCCAGAGCACGCCAGAGCACGCCAGTGCACGCACGAGTACGGCAATGCACGCCAGTGCACGCCAGAGCACGCCAGAGCACGCCAGAGCACGCCAGTGCACGCCAGAGCACGCCAATAGACACCAGAGCACGTCAATGCACGCCAGAGCACGCCAGTGCACGCCAGAGAACGCCAGAGCACGCCAGAGCACGCCAGTGCACACCAGTGCACGCCAGTGCACGCCAGTGCACGCCCGAGCACGCCAGTGCACGCCAGAGCACGCCAGTGCACGCCAGAGCACGCCAGTACACGCCAGAGCACTACAGTGCACGCCAGAGCACGCCAGTGCACGCCAGAGCAATTCAATGCACGCCAGAGAACGCCAATTCACACATGAGCACGCCAGTGCACGCCAGAGCACGCCAATTCACACCAGAGCACGCCAGAGCACGCCAGAGCACGCCAGTGCACGAAAGAGCACGTCAATGCACGCCAGAGCACGCCAGAGCACGCCAGAGCACGCCCGTGCACGCCAGAGCACGCTAGTGCACGCCAGAGCACGCCAATTCACACCAGAGCACGCCAGAGCACGCCAGAGCACGCCCGTGCACGCCAGAGCACGCCAGTGCACGCCAGAGCACGCCAATTCACACCAGAGCACGCCAGAGCACGTCAATGCACGCCAGAGCACGCCAGTGCACGCCAGAGCACGCCAGTGCACGCCAGAGCAAGCCAGTGCACGCCAGAGCACGCCAGTGCACGCCAGAGCACGCCAGTGCACGCCAGAGCACGCCAGTGCACGCCAGAGCACGCCAGTGCACGCCAGAGCACGCCAATTCACACCAGAGCACGTCAATGCACGCCAGAGCACGCCCGTGCACGCCAGTGCACGTCAATTCACACCAGAACACGCCAGAGCACGCCAGTGCACGCCAGAACACGTCAATGCCCGCCAGAGCACGCCAGTGCACGCCAGAGCATGCCAGTGCACGCCAGAGCACGCCAGTGCACGCCAGAGAAATTCAATGCACGCCAGAGCACACAAGAGCACGCCAGAGCACGCCAAAGCACGCCAGTGCACGCCAGAGCACGCAAATGCACGCCAGTGCACGCCAATTCACACCAGAGCACGCCAGTGCACGCCAGAGCACGCAAGTGCACGCGAGAGCACGCCAGTGCACGCGAGAGCACGCCAGTGCACGCCAGAGCACGCCAGAGCACGCCAGTGCACGCCAGAACACGTCAATGCCCGCCAGAGCACGCCAGTGCATGCCAGAGCATGCCAGTGCACGCCAGAGCACGCCAGTGCACGCCAGAGAAATTCAATGCACGCCAGAGCACGAAAGAGCACGCCAGAGCACGCCAAAGCACGCCAGTGCACGCCAGAGCACGCAAATGCACGCCAGTGCACGCCAATTCACACCAGAGCACGCCAGTGCACGCCAGAGCACGCCAGAGCACGCCAGTGCACGCAAGAGCACGTCAATGCACGCCAGAGCACGCCAGTGCACGCCAGAGCACGCCAGTGCACGCCAGAGCAATTCAATGCACGCCAGAGCACGCCAATTTACACCAGAGTACGCCAGTGCACGCCAGAGCACGCCAATTCACACCAGAGCACGCCAGTGCACGCCAGAGCACGCCAGTGCACGCAAGAGCACGTCAATGCACGCCAGAGCACGCCAGTGCACGCCAGAGAACTCCAGTGCACGCCAAAGCACGCCAGTGCACGCCAGTGTACGCCAATTCACACCAGAGCACGCCAGTGCACGCCAGAGCACGCCAGTGTACGCCAGAGAACGCCAATTCACACCAGAGAACGCCAGTGCACGCCAAAGCACGCCAGTGCACGCCAAAGCACGCCAGTGCACGCCAGTGTACGCCAATTCACACCAGAGCACTGCAGTGCACGCCAAAGCACGCCAGTGAACGCCAGAGCACGCCAGTGCACGCCAGTGTACGCCAATTCACACCAGAGCACGCAAGTGCACGCCAGAGCACTCCAGTGTACGCCAATGCAAGTCAATGCACGCCAGAGTACGCCAGTGCACGCCAGTGCACGCCAGTGCACGCCAGTTCACGCCAGTGCACGCCAGAGCAATTCAATGCACGCCAGAGAACGCCAATTCACACATGAGCACGCCAGTGCACGCCAGAGCACGCCAATTCACACCAGAGCACGCCAGAGCACGCCAGAGCACGCCAGTGCACGAAAGAGCACGTCAATGCACGCCAGAGCACGCCAGAGCACGCCAGTGCACGCCAGAGAACGCTAGTGCACGCCAGAGCACGCTAGTGCACGCCAGAGCAATTCAATGCACGCCAGAGCACGCCAGAGCACGCTAGTGCACGCCAGAGCAATTCAATGCAAGCCAGAGCACGCCAGAGCACGCCAGAGCACGCCAAAGCACGCCAGTGCACGCCAGAGCACGCAAGTGCACACCAATTCACACCAGAGCACGCAAGTGCACGCCAGAGCACGCCAGAGAACGCCAGTGCACGCCAGTGCACGCCAGAGCACGCCAATTCACACCAGAGCACGCCAGTGCTCGCCAGAGAACGCCAATTCACACCAGAGCACGCCAGTGCACGCCAGAGCACGCCAGAGCACGCCAGTGCACGCACGAGTACGGCAATGCACGCCAGTGCACGCCAGAGCACGCCAGAGCACGCCAGAGCACGCCAGTGCACGCCAGAGCACGCCAATAGACACCAGAGCACGTCAATGCACGCCAGAGCACGCCAGTGCACGCCAGAGCACGCCAGAGCACGCCAGAGCACGCCAGTGCACACCAGTGCACGCCAGTGCACGCCAGTGCACGCCAGTGCACGCCAGTGCACGCCCGAGCACGCCAGTGCACGCCAGAGCACGCCAGTGCACGCCAGAGCACGCCAGTACACGCCAGAGCACTACAGTGCACGCCAGAGCACGCCAGTGCACGCCAGAGCAATTCAATGCACGCCAGAGAACGCCAATTCACACATGAGCACGCCAGTGCACGCCAGAGCACGCCAATTCACACCAGAGCACGCCAGAGCACGCCAGAGCACGCCAGTGCACGAAAGAGCACGTCAATGCACGCCAGAGCACGCCAGAGCACGCCAGAGCACGCCCGTGCACGCCAGAGCACGCTAGTGCACGCCAGAGCACGCCAATTCACACCAGAGCACGCCAGAGCACGCCAGAGCACGCCCGTGCACGCCAGAGCACGCCAGTGCACGCCAGAGCACGCCAATTCACACCAGAGCACGCCAGAGCACGTCAATGCACGCCAGAGCACGCCAGTGCACGCCAGTGCACGCCAGTGCACGCCAGAGCAAGCCAGTGCACGCCAGAGCACGCCAGTGCACGCCAGAGCACGCCAGTGCACGCCAGAGCACGCCAGTGCACGCCAGAGCACGCCAATTCACACCAGAGCACGTCAATGCACGCCAGAGCACGCCCGTGCACGCCAGTGCACGTCAATTCACACCAGAACACGCCAGAGCACGCCAGTGCACGCCAGAACACGTCAATGCCCGCCAGAGCACGCCAGTGCACGCCAGAGCATGCCAGTGCACGCCAGAGCACGCCAGTGCACGCCAGAGAAATTCAATGCACGCCAGAGCACGCAAGAGCACGCCAGAGCACGCCAAAGCACGCCAGTGCACGCCAGAGCACGCAAATGCACGCCAGTGCACGCCAATTCACACCAGAGCACGCCAGTGCACGCCAGAGCACGCCAATTCACACCAGAGCACGCCAGTGCTCGCCAGAGAACGCCAATTCACACCAGAGCACGCCAGTGCACGCCAGAGCACGCCAGAGCACGCCAGTGCACGCACGAGTACGGCAATGCACGCCAGTGCACGCCAGAGCACGCCAGAGCACGCCAGAGCACGCCAGTGCACGCCAGAGCACGCCAATAGACACCAGAGCACGTCAATGCACGCCAGAGCACGCCAGTGCACGCCAGAGCACGCCAGAGCACGCCAGAGCACGCCAGAGCACGCCAGTGCACACCAGTGCACGCCAGTGCACGCCAGTGCACGCCAGTGCACGCCCGAGCACGCCAGTGCACGCCAGAGCACGCCAGTGCACGCCAGAGCACGCCAGTACACGCCAGAGCACTACAGTGCACGCCAGAGCACGCCAGTGCACGCCAGAGCAATTCAATGCACGCCAGAGAACGCCAATTCACACATGAGCACGCCAGTGCACGCCAGAGCACGCCAATTCACACCAGAGCACGCCAGAGCACGCCAGAGCACGCCAGTGCACGAAAGAGCACGTCAATGCACGCCAGAGCACGCCAGAGCACGCCAGAGCACGCCCGTGCACGCCAGAGCACGCTAGTGCACGCCAGAGCAATTCAATGCACGCCAGAGCACGCCAGAGCACGCTAGTGCACGCCAGAGCAATTCAATGCAATGCAGAGCACGCCAGAGCACGCCAGAGCACGCCAAAGCACGCCAGTGCACGCCAGAGCACGCAAGTGCACGCAAGTGCACGCAAGTGCACGCAAGTGCACGCAAGTGCACGCCAGTGCACGCCAATTCACACCAGAGCACGCCAGTGCACGCCAGAGCACGCCAGAGAACGCCAGTGCACGCCAGTGCACGCCAGAGCACGCCAATTCACGCCAGAGCACGCCCGTGCACGCCAGAGCACGCCAGAACACGTCAATGCCCGCCAGAGCACGCCAGTGCACGCCAGAGCATGCCAGTGCACGCCAGAGCACGCCAGTGCACGCCAGAGAAATTCAATGCACGCCAGAGCACGCAAGAGCACGCCAGAGCACGCCAAAGCACGCCAGTGCACGACAGAGCACGCAAATGCACGCCAGTGCACGCCAATTCACACCAGAGCACGCCAGTGCACGCCAGAGCACGCCAGAGCACGCCAGTGCACGCAAGAGCACGTCAATGCACGCCAGAGCACGCCAGAGCACGCAAGTGCACGCCAGAGTAATTCAATGCACGCCAGAGCACGCCAATTTACACCAGAGCACGCCAGTGCACGCCAGAGCACGCCAATTCACACCAGAGCACGCCAGTGCACGCCAGAGCACGCCAGTGCACGCAAGAGCACGTCAATGCACGCCAGAGCACGCCAGTGCACGCCAGAGAACTCCAGTGCACGCCAAAGCACGCCAGTGCACGCCAGTGTACGCCAATTCACACCAGAGCACGCCAGTGCACGCCAGAGCACGCCAGTGTACGCCAGAGAACGCCAATTCACACCAGAGCACGCCAGTGCACGCCAAAGCACGCCAGTGCACGCCAAAGCACGCCAGTGTACGCCAATTCACACCAGAGCACTCCAGTGCACGCCAAAGCACGCCAGTGAACGCCAGAGCACGCCAGTGCACGCCAGTCTACGCCAATTCACACCAGAGCACGCGAGTGCACGCCAGAGCACTCCAGTGTACGCCAATGCAAGTCAATGCACGCCAGAGCACGCCAGTGCACACCAGTGCACGCCAGTGCACGCCAGTGCACGCCAGAGCAATTCAATGCAAGCCAGAGCACGCCAGTGCACGCCAGAGCAATTCAATGCACGCCAGAGAACGCCAATTCACACATGAGCACGCCAGTGCACGCCAGAGCACGCCAATTCACACCAGAGCACGCCAGAGCACTCCAGAGCACGCCAGTGCACGAAAGAGCACGTCAATGCACGCCAGAGCACGCCAGAGAACGCTAGTGCACGCCAGAGAACGCTAGTGCACGCCAGAGCACGCTAGTGCACGCCAGAGCACGCTAGTGCACGCCAGAGCAATTCAATGCACGCCAGAGCACGCCAGAGCACGCTAGTGCACGCCAGAGCAATTCAATGCAAGCCAGAGCACGCCAGAGCACGCCAGAGCACGCCAAAGCACGCCAGTGCACGCCAGAGCACGCAAGTGCACGCAAGTGCACGCTAGTGCACGCCAATTCACACCAGAGCACGCTAGTGCATGCCAGAGCACGCCAGAGAACGCCAGTGCACGCCAGTGCACGCCAGAGCACGCCAATTCACACCAGAGCACGCCAGAGCACGCCAGAGCACGCCAGTGCACGAAAGAGCACGTCAATGCACGCCAGAGCACGCCAGAGCACGCCAGTGCACGCCAGAGCACGCTAGTGCACGCCAGAGCAATTCAATGCACGCCAGAGCACGCCAGAGCACGCTAGTGCACGCCAGAGCAATTGAATGCAAGCCAGAGCACGCCAGAGCACGCCAGAGCACGCCAAAGCACGCCAGAGCACGCCAGAGCACGCAAGTGCACGCAAGTGCACGCCAATTCACACCAGAGCACGCCAGTGCACGCCAGAGCACGCCAGAGAACGCCAGTGCACGCCAGTGCACGCCAGAGCACGCCAATTCACACCAGAGCATGCCAGTGCACGCCAGAGCACGCCAATTCACACCAGAGCACGCCAGTGCACGCCAGAGCACGCCAGTGCACGCAAGAGCACGTCAATGCACGCCAGAGAACGCCAGTGCACGCCAGAGCAATTCAATGCACGCCAGAGAACGCCAATTCCCACATGAGCACGCCAGTGCACGCCAGAGCACGCCAATTCACACCAGAGCACGCCAGAGCACGCCAGAGCACGCCAGTGCACGAAAGAGCACGTCAATGCACGCCAGAGCACGCCAGAGCACGCCAGTGCACGCCAGAGCAATTCAATGCACGCCAGAGCACGCCAGAGCACGCTAGTGCACGCCAGAGCAATTGAATGCAAGCCAGAGCACGCCAGAGCACGCCAGAGCACGCCAAAGCACGCCAGAGCACGCCAGAGCACGCAAGTGCACGCAAGTGCACGCCAATTCACACCAGAGCACGCGAGTGCACGCCAGAGCACTCCAGTGTACGCCAATGCAAGTCAATGCACGCCAGAGCACGCCAGTGCACACCAGTGCACGCCAGTGCACGCCAGTGCACGCCAGAGCAATTCAATGCAAGCCAGAGCACGCCAGTGCACGCCAGAGCAATTCAATGCACGCCAGAGAACGCCAATTCACACATGAGCACGCCAGTGCACGCCAGAGCACGCCAATTCACACCAGAGCACGCCAGAGCACTCCAGAGCACGCCAGTGCACGAAAGAGCACGTCAATGCACGCCAGAGCACGCCAGAGAACGCTAGTGCACGCCAGAGAACGCTAGTGCACGCCAGAGCACGCTAGTGCACGCCAGAGCACGCTAGTGCACGCCAGAGCAATTCAATGCACGCCAGAGCACGCCAGAGCACGCTAGTGCACGCCAGAGCAATTCAATGCAAGCCAGAGCACGCCAGAGCACGCCAGAGCACGCCAAAGCACGCCAGTGCACGCCAGAGCACGCAAGTGCACGCAAGTGCACGCTAGTGCACGCCAATTCACACCAGAGCACGCTAGTGCATGCCAGAGCACGCCAGAGAACGCCAGTGCACGCCAGTGCACGCCAGAGCACGCCAATTCACACCAGAGCACGCCAGAGCACGCCAGAGCACGCCAGTGCACGAAAGAGCACGTCAATGCACGCCAGAGCACGCCAGAGCACGCCAGTGCACGCCAGAGCACGCTAGTGCACGCCAGAGCAACTCAATGCATGCCAGAGCACGCCAGAGCACGCTAGTGCACGCCAGAGCAATTGAATGCAAGCCAGAGCACGCCAGAGCACGCCAGAGCACGCCAAAGCACGCCAGAGCACGCCAGAGCACGCAAGTGCACGCAAGTGCACGCCAATTCACACCAGAGCACGCCAGTGCACGCCAGAGCACGCCAGAGAACGCCAGTGCACGCCAGTGCACGCCAGAGCACGCCAATTCACACCAGAGCATGCCAGTGCACGCCAGAGCACGCCAATTCACACCAGAGCACGCCAGTGCACGCCAGAGCACGCCAGTGCACGCAAGAGCACGTCAATGCACGCCAGAGAACGCCAGTGCACGCCAGAGCAATTCAATGCACGCCAGAGAACGCCAATTCCCACATGAGCACGCCAGTGCACGCCAGAGCACGCCAATTCACACCAGAGCACGCCAGAGCACGCCAGAGCACGCCAGTGCACGAAAGAGCACGTCAATGCACGCCAGAGCACGCCAGAGCACGCCAGTGCACGCCAGAGCACGCTAGTGCACGCCAGAGCAATTCAATGCACGCCAGAGCACGCCAGAGCACGCTAGTGCACGCCAGAGCAATTGAATGCAAGCCAGAGCACGCCAGAGCACGCCAGAGCACGCCAGAGCACGCTAAAGCACGCCAGAGCACGCCAGAGCACGCAAGTGCACGCAAGTGCACGCCAATTCACACCAGAGCACGCCAGTGCACGCCAGAGCACGCCAGAGAACGCCAGTGCACGCCAGTGCACGCCAGAGCACGCCAATTCACACCAGAGCATGCCAGTGCACGCCAGAGCACGCCAATTCACACCAGAGCACGCCAGTGCACGCCAGAGCACGCCAGTGCACGCCAGAGCACGCCAGTGCACGCCAGAGCACGTCAATGCACGCCAGAGCACGCCAGTGCACGCCAGAGAACTCCAGTGCACGCCAAAGCACGCCAGTGCACGCCAGTGTACGCCAATTCACGCCAGAGCACGCCAGTGCACGCAAGAGCACGCCAGTGCACGCCAGAGCACGCCAGTGCACGCAAGAGCACGCCAGTGCACGCCAGAGCACGCCAGTGCACGCCAGAGCACGCCAGTGCACGCCAGAGCACGCCAATTCACACCAGAGCACGTCAATGCACGCCAGAGCACGCCCGTGCACGCCAGTGCACGTCAATTCACACCAGAACACGCCAGAGCACGCCAGTGCACGCCAGAACACGTCAATGCCCGCCAGAGCACGCCAGTGCACGCCAGAGCATGCCAGTTCACGCCAGAGCACGCCAGTGCACGCCAGAGAAATTCAATGCACGCCAGAGCACGCAAGAGCACGCCAGAGCACGCCAGAGCACGCCAGTGCACGCAAGAGCACGTCAATGCACGCCAGAGCACGCCAGAGCACGCCAGAGCACGCAAGTGCACGCCAGAGTAATTCAATGCACGCCAGAGCACGCCAATTTACACCAGAGCACGCCAGTGCACGCCAGAGCACGCCAATTCACACCAGAGCACGCCAGTGCACGCCAGAGCACGCCAGTGCACGCAAGAGCACGTCAATGCACGCCAGAGCACGCCAGTGCACGCCAGAGAACTCCAGTGCACGCCAAAGCACGCCAGTGCACGCCAGTGTACGCCAATTCACACCAGAGCACGCCAGTGCACGCCAGAGCACGCCAGTGTACGCCAGAGAACGCCAATTCACACCAGAGCACGCCAGTGCACGCCAAAGCACGCCAGTGCACGCCAAAGCACGCCAGTGTACGCCAATTCACACCAGAGCACTCCAGTGCACGCCAAAGCACGCCAGTGAACGCCAGAGCACGCCAGTGCACGCCAGTCTACGCCAATTCACACCAGAGAACGCGAGTGCACGCCAGAGCACTCCAGTGTACGCCAATGCAAGTCAATGCACGCCAGAGCACGCCAGTGCACACCAGTGCACGCCAGTGCAATTCAATGCAAGCCAGAGCACGCCAGTGCACGCCAGAGCAATTCAATGCACGCCAGAGAACGCCAATTCACACATGAGCACGCCAGTGCACGCCAGAGCACGCCAATTCACACCAGAGCACGCCAGAGCACTCCAGAGCACGCCAGTGCACGAAAGAGCACGTCAATGCACGCCAGAGCACGCCAGAGAACGCTAGTGCACGCCAGAGAACGCTAGTGCACGCCAGAGCACGCTAGTGCACGCCAGAGCACGCTAGTGCACGCCAGAGCAATTCAATGCACGCCAGAGCACGCCAGAGCACGCTAGTGCACGCCAGAGCAATTCAATGCAAGCCAGAGCACGCCAGAGCACGCCAGAGCACGCCAAAGCACGCCAGTGCACGCCAGAGCACGCAAGTGCACGCTAGTGCACGCCAATTCACACCAGAGCACGCTAGTGCATGCCAGAGCACGCCAGAGAACGCCAGTGCACGCCAGTGCACGCCAGAGCACGCCAATTTACACCAGAGCACGCCAGTGGACGCCAGTGCACGCCAGTGCACGCTAGAACAATTCAATGCACGCCAGAGCACGCCAGTGCACGCCAGAGAACGCCAGTGAACGCCAGAGCAATTCAATGCACGCCAGAGAACGCCAATTCCCACATGAGCACGCCAGTGCACGCCAGAGCACGCCAATTCACACCAGAGCACGCCAGAGCACGCCAGAGCACGCCAGTGCACGAAAGAGCACGTCAATGCACGCCAGAGCACGCCAGAGCACGCCAGTGCACGCCAGAGCACGCTAGTGCACGCCAGAGCAATTCAATGCACGCCAGAGCACGCCAGAGCACGCTAGTGCACGCCAGAGCAATTGAATGCAAGCCAGAGCACGCCAGAGCACGCCAGAGCACGCCAAAGCACGCCAGAGCACGCCAGAGCACGCAAGTGCACGCAAGTGCACGCCAATTCACACCAGAGCACGCCAGTGCACGCCAGAGCACGCCAGAGAACGCCAGTGCACGCCAGTGCACGCCAGAGCACGCCAATTCACACCAGAGCATGCCAGTGCACGCCAGAGCACGCCAATTCACACCAGAGCACGCCAGTGCACGCCAGAGCACGCCAGTGCACGCAAGAGCACGTCAATGCACGCCAGAGCACGCCAGTGCACGCCAGAGAACTCCAGTGCACGCCAAAGCACGCCAGTGCACGCCAGTGTACGCCAATTCACACCAGAGCACGCCAGTTTACGCCAGAGCACGCCAGTGTACGCCAGAGAACGCCAATTCACACCAGAGCACGCCAGTGCACGCCAAAGCACGCCAGTGCACGCCAAAGCACGCCAGTGTACGCCAATTCACACCAGAGCACTCCAGTGCACGCCAAAGCACGCCAGTGCACGCCAGAGCACGCAAGTGCACGCAAGTGCACGCAAGTGCACGCAAGTGCACGCCAGTGCACGCCAATTCACACCAGAGCACGCCAGTGCACGCCAGAGCACGCCAGAGAACGCCAGTGCACGCCAGTGCACGCCAGAGCACGCCAATTCACACCAGAGCACGCCAGTGCACGCCAGAGCACGCCAATTCACACCAGAGCACGCCAGTGCACGCCAGAGCACGCCAGAGCACGCCAGTGCACGCCAGAGCACGCCAATTCACACCAGAGCACGCCAGAGCACGTCAATGCACGCCAGAGCACGCCAGTGCACGCCAGAGCACGCCAGTGCACGCCAGAGCAAGCCAGTGCACGCCAGAGCACGCCAGTGCACGCCAGAGCACGCCTGTGCACGCCAGAGCACGCCAGTGCACGCCAGAGCACGCCAGTGCACGCCAGAGCACGCCAGAGCACGCCAATTCACACCAGAGCACGTCAATGCACGCCAGAGCACGCCCGTGCACGCCAGTGCACGTCAATTCACACCAGAACACGCCAGAGCACGCCAGTGCACGCCAGAACACGTCAATGCCCGCCAGAGCACGCCAGTGCACGCCAGAGCATGCCAGTGCACGCCAGAGCACGCCAGTGCACGCCAGAGAAATTCAATGCACGCCAGAGCACGCAAGAGCACGCCAGAGCACGCCAAAGCACGCCAGTGCACGCCAGAGCACGCAAATGCACGCCAGTGCACGCCAATTCACACCAGAGCACGCCAGTGCACGCCAGAGCACGCCAGAGCACGCCAGTGCACGCAAGAGCACGTCAATGCACGCCAGAGCACGCCAGAGCACGCCAGAGCACGCAAGTGCACGCCAGAGTAATTCAATGCACGCCAGAGCACGCCAATTTACACCAGAGCACGCCAGTGCACGCCAGAGCACGCCAATTCACACCAGAGCACGCCAGTGCACGCCAGAGCACGCCAGTGCACGCAAGAGCACGTCAATGCACGCCAGAGCACGCCAGTGCACGCCAGAGAACTCCAGTGCACGCCAAAGCACGCCAGTGCACGCCAGTGTACGCCAATTCACACCAGAGCACGCCAGTGCACGCCAGAGCACGCCAGTGTACGCCAGAGAACGCCAATTCACACCAGAGCACGCCAGTGCACGCCAAAGCACGCCAGTGCACGCCAAAGCACGCCAGTGTACGCCAATTCACACCAGAGCACTCCAGTGCACGCCAAAGCACGCCAGTGAACGCCAGAGCACGCCAGTGCACGCCAGTCTACGCCAATTCACACCAGAGCACGCGAGTGCACGCCAGAGCACTCCAGTGTACGCCAATGCAAGTCAATGCACGCCGGAGCACGCCAGTGCACGCCAGAGCAATTCAATGCACGCCAGAGAACGCCAATTCACACATGAGCACGCCAGTGCACGCCAGAGCACGCCAATTCACACCAGAGCACGCCAGAGCACTCCAGAGCACGCCAGTGCACGAAAGAGCACGTCAATGCACGCCAGAGCACGCCAGAGAACGCTAGTGCACGCCAGAGAACGCTAGTGCACGCCAGAGCACGCTAGTGCACGCCAGAGCACGCTAGTGCACGCCAGAGCAATTCAATGCACGCCAGAGCACGCCAGAGCACGCTAGTGCACGCCAGAGCAATTCAAAGCAAGCCAGAGCACGCCAGAGCACGCCAGAGCACGCCAAAGCACGCCAGTGCATGCCAGAGCACGCAAGTGCACGCAAGTGCACGCTAGTGCACGCCAATTCACACCAGAGCACGCTAGTGCATGCCAGAGCACGCCAGAGAACGCCAGTGCACGCCAGTGCACGCCAGAGCACGCCAATTCACACCAGAGCACGCCAGTGGACGCCAGTGCACGCCAGTGCACGCTAGAACAATTCAATGCACGCCAGAGCACGCCAGTGCACGCCAGAGAACGCCAGTGCACGCCAGAGCAATTCAATGCACGCCAGAGAACGCCAATTCCCACATGAGCACGCCAGTGCACGCCAGAGCACGCCAATTCACACCAGAGCACGCCAGAGCACACCAGAGCACGCCAGTGCACGAAAGAGCACGTCAATGCACGCCAGAGCACGCCAGAGCACGCCAGTGCACGCCAGAGCACGCTAGTGCACGCCAGAGCAATTCAATGCACGCCAGAGCACGCCAGAGCACGCTAGTGCACGCCAGAGCAATTGAATGCAAGCCAGAGCACGCCAGAGCACGCCAGAGCACGCCAAAGCACGCCAGAGCACGCCAGAGCACGCAAGTGCACGCAAGTGCACGCAAGTGCACGCCAATTCACACCAGAGCACGCCAGTGCACGCCAGAGCACGCCAGAGAACGCCAGTGCACGCCAGTGCACGCCAGAGCACGCCAATTCACACCAGAGCATGCCAGTGCACGCCAGAGCACGCCAATTCACACCAGAGCACGCCAGTGCACGCCAGAGCACGCCAGTGCACGCAGGAGCACGTCAATGCACGCCAGAGCACGCCAGTGCACGCCAGAGAACTCCAGTGCACGCCAAAGCACGCCAGTGCACGCCAGTGTACGCCAATTCACGCCAGAGCACGCCAGTGCACGCAAGAGCACGCCAGTGCACGCCAGAGCACGCCAGTGCACGCCAGAGCACGCCAGTGCACGCCAGAGCACGCCAGTGCACGCCAGAGCACGCCAGTGCACGCCAGAGCACGCCAGTGCACGCCAGAGCACGCCAATTCACACCAGAGCACGGCAATGCACGCCAGAGCACGCCCGTGCACGCCAGTGCACGTCAATTCACACCAGAACACGCCAGAGCACGCCAGTGCACGCCAGAACACGTCAATGCCCGCCAGAGCACGCCAGTGCACGCCAGAGCATGCCAGTGCACGCCAGAGCACGCCAGTGCACGCCAGAGAAATTCAATGCACGCCAGAGCACGCAAGAGCACGCCAGAGCACGCCAAAGCACGCCAGTGCACGCCAGAGCACGCAAATGCACGCCAGTGCACGCCAATTCACACCAGAGCACGCCAGTGCACGCCAGAGCACGCCAGAGCACGCCAGTGCACGCAAGAGCACGTCAATGCACGCCAGAGCACGCCAGAGCACGCCAGAGCACGCAAGTGCACGCCAGAGTAATTCAATGCACGCCAGAGCACGCCAATTTACACCAGAGCACGCCAGTGCACGCCAGAGCACGCCAATTCACACCAGAGCACGCCAGTGCACGCCAGAGCACGCCAGTGCACGCAAGAGCACGTCAATGCACGCCAGAGCACGCCAGTGCACGCCAGAGAACTCCAGTGCACGCCAAAGCACGCCAGTGCACGCCAGTGTACGCCAATTCACACCAGAGCACGCCAGTGCACGCCAGAGCACGCCAGTGTACGCCAGAGAACGCCAATTCACACCCGAGCACGCCAGTGCACGCCAAAGCACGCCAGTGCACGCCAAAGCACGCCAGTGTACGCCAATTCACACCAGAGCACTCCAGTGCACGCCAAAGCACGCCAGTGAACGCCAGAGCACGCCAGTGCACGCCAGTCTACGCCAATTCACACCAGAGCACGCGAGTGCACGCCAGAGCACTCCAGTGTACGCCAATGCAAGTCAATGCACGCCAGAGCACGCCAGTGCACACCAGTGCACGCCAGTGCACGCCAGTGCACGCCAGAGCAATTCAATGCAAGCCAGAGCACGCCAGTGCACGCCAGAGCAATTCAATGCACGCCAGAGAACGCCAATTCACACATGAGCACGCCAGTGCACGCCAGAGCACGCCAATTCACACCAGAGCACGCCAGAGCACTCCAGAGCACGCCAGTGCACGAAAGAGCACGTCAATGCACGCCAGAGCACGCCAGAGAACGCTAGTGCACGCCAGAGAACGCTAGTGCACGCCAGAGCACGCTAGTGCACGCCAGAGCACGCTAGTGCACGCCAGAGCAATTCAATGCACGCCAGAGCACGCCAGAGCACGCTAGTGCACGCCAGAGCAATTCAATGCAAGCCAGAGCACGCCAGAGCACGCCAGAGCACGCCAAAGCACGCCAGTGCACGCCAGAGCACGCAAGTGCACGCAAGTGCACGGCAGTGCACGCCAATTCACACCAGAGCACGCTAGTGCATGCCAGAGCACGCCAGAGAACGCCAGTGCACGCCAGTGCACGCCAGAGCACGCCAATTTACACCAGAGCACGCCAGTGGACGCCAGTGCACGCCAGTGCACGCTAGAACAATTCAATGCACGCCAGAGCACGCCAGTGCACGCCAGTGCACGCCAGTGCACGCCAGAGCAATTCAATGCACGCCAGAGAACGCCAATTCACACATGAGCACGCCAGTGCACGCCAGAGCACGCCAATTCACACCAGAGCACGCCAGAGCACGCCAGAGCACGCCAGTGCACGAAAGAGCACGTCAATGCACGCCAGAGCACGCCAGAGAACGCTAGTGCACGCCAGAGAACGCTAGTGCACGCCAAAGCACGCTAGTGCAAGCCAGAACACGCTAGTGCACGCCAGAGCAATTCAATGCACGCCAGAGCACGCCAGAGCACGCTAGTGCACGCCAGAGCAATTCAATGCAAGCCAGAGCACGCCAGAGCACGCCAGAGCACGCCAAAGCACGCCAGTGCACGCCAGAGCACGCAAGTGCACGCAAGTGCACGCCAGTGCACGCCAATTCACACCAGAGCACGCCAGTGCATGCCAGAGCACGCCAGAGAACGCCAGTGCACGCCAGTGCACGCCAGAGCACGCCAATTCACACCAGAGCACGCCAGTGCACGCTAGAGCAATTCAATGCACGCCAGAGCACACCAGTGCACGCCAGAGAACGCCAGTGCACGCCAGAGCAATTCAATGCACGCCAGAGAACGCCAATTCCCACATGAGCACGCCAGTGCACGCCAGAGCACGCCAATTCACACCAGAGCACGCCAGAGCACGCCAGAGCACGCCAGTGCACGAAAGAGCACGTCAATGCACGCCAGAGCACGCCAGAGCACGCCAGTGCACGCCAGAGCACGCTAGTGCACGCCAGAGCAATTCAATGCACGCCAGAGCACGCCAGAGCACGCTAGTGCACGCCAGAGCAATTGAATGCAAGCCAGAGCACGCCAGAGCACGCCAGAGCACGCCAAAGCACGCCAGAGCACGCCAAAGCACGCAAGTGCACGCAAGTGCACGCAAGTGCACGCCAATTCACACCAGAGCACGCCAGTGCACGCCAGAGCACGCCAGAGAACGCCAGTGCACGCCAGTGCACGCCAGAGCACGCCAATTCACACCAGAGCATACCAGTGCATGCCAGAGCACGCCAATTCACACCAGAGCACGCCAGTGCACGCCAGAGCACGCCAGAGCACGCCAGTGCACGCACGAGTACGACAATGCACACCAGTACACGCCAGTGCACGCCAGAGCAATTCAATGCACGCCAGAGCACGCCAGTGCACGCAAGAGCACGCCAGTGCACGCCAGAGCACGCCAATTCACACCAGAGCACGCCAGTGCACGCCAAAGCACGCCAGTGCACGCAAAAGCACGTCAATGCACGCCAGAGCACGCCAGTGCACGCCAGAGCACTCCAGTTCACGCCAAAGCACGCAAGTGAACGCCAGAGCACGCTAGTGCACGCCAGTGTACGCCAATTCACACCAGAGCACGCCAGTGCACGCCAGAGCACTCCAGTGTACGCCAATGAAAGTCAATGCACGCCAGAGCACGCCAGTGCACGCCAGAGCACGCCAGTGCACAACAGTGCACGCCAGTGCACGCCAGAGCAATTCAATGCACGCCAGAGCACGCCAGTGCACGCCAGCGCAATTCAATGCACGCCAGAGAACGCCAATTCACACATGAGCACAACAGTGCACGCCAGAGCACGCTAATTCACACCAGAGCACGCCAGAGCACGCCAGAGCACGCCAGTGCACGAAAGAGCACGTCAATGCACGCCAGAGCACGCCAGAGCACGCCAGAGCGCGCCAGTGCACGCCAGAGCACGCTAGTGCACGCCAGAGCACGACAATGCACGCCAGAGCAAGCCAGAGCACGCCAGAGCACGCCAGTGCACGCCAGAGCACGCCAGTGCACGCCAGAGCACGGTAGAGCACAGCAGAGAACAGCTTAGCACTTGAAGTTGCTATAATATTTTTTTTACTTGTTAAAATCATTTTTTAATTACAGGATGTGTAAATCAATGCCCAATACACCATTTCAAGTCTATTTAATCAATAAATTTATAGAGAAAATCATGAACAAAAAGTTTGAGAAAAACGCACATCACAGCACTTGAATTTTTAAAAATTATTCAAGTTATTTGAGTTCTATTGTCGGGTAGTGGATTTCTATTGTCAAGCACTTGAGTTCTGCATAGCAGAGCACGCCAGAGCACGCCAGAGCACCCCAGTGCACGCAAGAGCACGTCAATGCACGCCAGAGCACGCCAGTGCACGCCAGAGCACGCAAGTGCACGCCAGAGAACGCCAGTGCACACCATAGCACGCCAGTGCACGCACGAGCACGTCAATGCACGCCAGAGAACGTCAATGCACGCCAGAGCACGCCAGTGCACGCCAGAGCACGCCAATTCACACCAGAACACGCCAGAGCACGCCAGTGCACGCCAGAGCACGTCAATGCACGCCATAGCACGCCAGTGCAAGCCAGAGCACGCCAGTGCACGCCAGAGCACGCCAGTGCACGCCAGAGCACGCCAGTGCACGCCAGAGCACGCCAGTGCACGCCAGAGCAATTCAATGCACGCCAGAGCACGCCAATTTACACCAGAGCACGCCAGTGCACGCCAGAGCACGCCAATTCACACCAGAGCACGCCAGTGCACGCCAGAGCACGCCAGTGCACGCCAGAGCACGCCAGTGCAAGCCAGAGCACGCCAGTGCACGCCAGAGCACGCCAGTGCACGCCAGAGCAATTCAATGCACGCCAGAGCACGCCAATTTACACCAGAGCACGCCAGTGCACGCCAGAGCACGCCAATTCACACCAGAGCACGCCAGTGCACGCCAGAGCACGCCAGTGCACGCCAGAGCACGCCAGTGCACGCAAGAGCACGTCAATGCACGCCAGAGCACGCCAGTGCACGCCAGAGCACTCCAGTGCACGCCAAAGCACGCCAGTGAACGCCAGAGCACGCCAGTGCACGCCAGTGTACGCCAATTCACACCAGAGCACGCCAGTGCACGCCAGAGCACGCCAGTGTACGCCAAAGCAAGTCAATGCACGCCAGAGCACGCCAGTGCACGCCAGTGCACGCCAGTACACGCCAGAGCACGCCAGTGCACGCCAGAGCACGCCAGTGCACGCCAGAGCAATTCAATGCACGCCAGAGCACGCCAATGCACGCCAGTGCACGCCAATTCACTCAGAGCACGCCAGAGCACGCCAGAGCACGCCAGAGCATGCCAGTGCACGCCAGTGCACGCCAGTGCACGCCAGAGCACGGCAATGCACGCCAGAGCAAGCCAGAGCACGCCAGAGCACGCCAGTGCACGTCAGAGCACGGTAGAGCACAGCAGAGAACAGCTCAGCACTTGAAGTTGCTATAATATTTTTTTTACTTGTTAAAATCATTTTTTAATTACAGGATGTGTAAATCAATGCCCAATACACCATTTCAAGTCTATTTAATCAATAAATTTATAGAGAAAATCATGAACAAAAAGTTTGAGAAAAACGCACATCACAGCACTTGAATTTTTAAAAATTATTCAAGTTATTTGAGTTCTATTGTCGGGTAGTGGATTTCTATTGTCAAGCACTTGAGTTCTGCATAGCAGAGCACGCCAGAGCACGCCAGAGCACCCCAGTGCACGCAAAAGCACGTCAATGCACGCCAGTGCACGCCAGAGCACGCAAGTGCACGCCAGAGAACGCCAGTGCACACCAGAGCACGCCAGTGCACGCACGAGCACGTCAATGCACGCCAGAGAACGTCAATGCACGCCAGAGCACGCCAGTGCACGCCAGAGCACGCCAATTCACACCAGAACACGCCAGAGCACGCCAGTGCACGCCAGAGCACGTCAATGCACGCCATAGCACGCCAGTGCAAGCCAGAGCACGCCAGTGCACGCCAGAGCACGCCAGTGCACGCCAGAGCACGCCAGTGCACGCCAGAGCAATTCAATGCACGCCAGAGCACGCCAATTTACACCAGAGCACGCCAGTGCACGCCAGAGCACGCCAATTCACACCAGAGCACGCCAGTGCACGCCAGAGCACGCCAGTGCACGCAAGAGCACGTCAATGCACGCCAGAGCACGCCAGTGCACGCCAGAGCACTCCAGTGCACGCCAAAGCACGCCAGTGAACGCCAGAGCACGCCAGTGCACGCCAGTGTACGCCAATTCACACCAGAGCACGCCAGTGTACGCCAAAGCAAGTCAATGCACGCCAGAGCACGCCAGTGCACGCCAGAGCACGCCAGTGCACGCCAGAGCACGCCAGTGCACGCCAGTGCACGTGCACGTGTGAGCCAACTCACAGTCGCCTGCTGAGTCGCGCCAAGGAAGGCTGCACCTGTCACTTGCTCTGCTTACATTTCATTTTCCGCTTTGGAGTTTTGCTTTCTGCAACCTTAGTTTGCAAGTTTCTTGAACAACTTTTTGTGGTGGTTCTCGTGTTGTGGCTTTTTCCACCGACTTCTCGTCTTTTTCCGAACTGTTTGTGTTTTCTGATGATCTGAATCACCCCGTCGCTGTCAAGTTTTTTCCAACTTTTTCCGCTTGGTGTCGCCACTTGAACACTGCCTGTGGCATTCCATCCATTCTTGCTCATTCTACATCTGGTTTTCTCGCTGGCCAGCCAAGGAGAATACAGTTTTCGGCATCGGCCGCGGCTGTTTCGGGATTCGCTGTCTGTTTCTAAAGGCCAATAACGGCTTATGGTGGAGCGGGCCTGCCACCATACCCTCCGTCTTTGGCAAAGATACTTGAGACTTTGAATTTTTTCTTTAAGAATTTATGCCTCGCTCTTATCTGCCAAAGTGGACGTACTGAAATGCCTCTTCCGCTTTACACCATGGAAGAAATTTGGGCCTGCAGGCCTTTGGGCCAAACTCAGCTCATTACTGACTGGACTTCGAAAGCTGTTTACCACACACTAAAGCTCCTGGATCTGCCTGCTCGACTACCAACTAGGAGAAGCTATCGAGGTGGACGGCTGGCTGGCCTGCGCCAACGTTTCCGGCTCGACAGTTGCTGTGGTGACTGGACGTCCGTCTCTCCGCCTCTTTTTTCCAAGGATAAGAGGATAAATCATGGTCACGGATCATCCCACCAACCGAGTCTACCCCAACTGGGCCTGCTGAATGCCCGTTCTGTCAGCAAGAGAAAAGATCTGATTGCTGACCTCATTGTCTCCCTGAAGATTGATTTTTTAGCTCTGACTGAAACCTGGCTAAATATGACGCATGGCGATCACATCCTTAAGTCGGCCTGCCCTGCTGGTTTTACTGCCGTGCATCTACCACGCCCACAATCAGTTTCAAAGAAGGGGGGTGGAGGTGTCGGCCTTATTTACAGTGATGCCTTTACCGTCAACCGAATGCAGCAGCCATCTAACCTAAACCTAACGTCCTTCGAATTACTGGATCTCATGATTTCCTCCTCTACAAAACACTGCAGGTTGTTGGTGATATATCGCCCACCTGAGCGCCCTCGGCAACAGTCTTTTTCAGTATTCATTTCCGAGTTTGAACAATTACTGTGCTCATTGGCTGACATCAAGGAAGATCTGGTAATCGTCGGAGATTTCAACATTCATGTTGAGGCCGTCGACAACTGCAAAGCTCGATTATTCAACCAGCTGGTTGAGAGCTTAGGCTGGACTCAGTTGGTAGATGGGCGGACACATACTGCTGCTCACACCTTGGACCTCGTCCTCACACGCACCGGTAGCCCATTTGTCGTCAACGTGCAAGTCGGTGACTTGGTGAGCGACCATCACTTGATTACCTGTTCAATTGGTCTTGGCCGACCTCAGAGGAAGAAGATGACGGTCTCTTGCCGTGACTATCGATCAATTGATCTGAATGACCTCGTTGACGATCTTCTACAATTACCTCTGATCCTGGATCCAGTTTTGGATACTGATGACTGCCTAGCTTCCCTGAACGGCCTTGTCGACCAGTACGGGGATATCCGCCAAGTCATTGAAAATCACGCTAAGCTGCAGGTAAAGGAAGTCACGATCCGTGACCCGGCTCCTTGGATCAATAAGAGGATTCTTGATGCTCGTCGCGCGCTGCGTAAGGGAGAGAGACTTTGGCGTTGCAGTGGCTACCTGGAGGTTCACCTGGAATCTTACAAGACGCTTGCTTCTGACTACTCAGAAATTATAAAAACGGAGAAAGGTCAGTACTACTGCTCAATCGTCGCAGTCTGCGGTGGTGATCAGCGTAAACTCTACAGACTCGTGGATTCTTGGCTTGGTAGGGAAAAAGCTTGCGTCCTGCCTGAAGAAAAGAGCGCTACTGACTTGGCAAACCGTTTCGCTGCATTTTTCAACGACAAGGTGGAGAAGATAAAGACGACATTGCTTGCTGAGAGGGAGAGGATCGATCCCAAGTGGGTCCTGGGAGCTGACCGCTTTCTCGACAAATGGAGCGAGGCTGATTGTTTTAATGATTTCAGAATGGTGGGATGTGATGAAGTTCGTAAGTTCATCATGAATTCTCCAACCAAGTCATGCGTCATCGATCCAATTCCTACGTCTCTGCTCAAGAAAGTCTCTGATTATCTCACCCCTTCCATCACATCAATCGTCAACCTTTCTCTTTACAGTGGTGTTTTCCCTCACCAGTTCAAGAATGGCCTCATCACTCCTATCCTGAAGAAACCTAAACTTGACGGAGAAATTCTGGAGAATTACAGACCAATCACGAATCTACCATTTGTGTCAAAACTGATTGAACGGGTTTCGTCCTCTCAGTTAAACGAACACCTAGCACTCTACGATCTCCTCTCACCGTCTCAATCGGCGTACAGGGCTGGACATTCTACCGAAACTGCCCTCCTGGCCTTACAGAACGATCTGCTCCTGGCTGCTAGTCGTGGTGATGGCTGTGTCGTACTGCTACTCGATCTCAGTGCGGCTTTCGACACAGTTGACCATGGGATTCTCATCGATCGTTTGTCGTCTCACTGCGGCTTAGGTGGTACTGCTCTGTCTTGGTTCGCCTCTTATCTCTCTGGAAGAACCCAGACTGTCGTCATTGATGGGGCATTCTCTCATCCAGTCGATGTCATTTATGGAGTTCCTCAGGGCTCGGTTATCGGTCCAAAACTTTACACAATATATGTGAACTGTCTTCGGAAGGTGGCTGCTGTCCATGGCGTCAAAATACACCAGTACTCAGATGACACGACCGTGTACCTCGAGTTTAGGTTCCCGCCCGGGATACCTGACCAGATGGACGCTCTTAGGATCCTGTCTTGCTGTGCTGGGGATCTCGCCGACTGGTTCGCATTCAACTGGGTCAGACTTAATCCTGACAAGAGTGATTTCTTGTACTTTGCACCTTTTGATCTTGCTTGTTTGTTGCCTCTGTTTCCGCTACGGATGAAAAATCAAGTCTTGAGCCCATCCAACTCAGCAAAGCTTCTTGGAGTGACTCTAGTCAGCGATTTATCTATGGACAGTCAGATTTCTGCCGTGGTAAAATCATCCTGCTACCAACTGTATCGTCTTGGGAAGATTCGAAATCAGCTTACAACATCTGCTACAAAAACGATGGTTCACTCCCTGGTCATCTCTCGTCTGGATTATGCAAATTCTCTTCTTGCGAGTCTGCCGGCCTACAAACTCAAGTCTCTTCAAGCAGTCCAGGATTCAGCAGCTCGCCTTATCTACCGCGGCCGGTCAATCTCGACCGAGGACGCAAGGTACCGCTTGCACTGGCTCCCAGTTCAGCAAAGGATCGATTTTAAGATCCTCTTGATGGTATTTGACTGTCTTACGGCCTCAGCACCACTCTACCTCCAAGAGACAATCAACTTGCACGTCCCAGGCCACACAGGACTTCGATCATCTGCTCGGACACTCACTGTTGATGTTCGTAAGGCTTCTAGCAGAAGATTGTCGAGGAGGGCGATTCCCAGAGAGGGGAGACGAGGAGCTTACGTGAAACCATTCGCCACAAAGGAAAAGCTGTAGAAGAATGTAAATCGTAGCACACTCTGCCGTCATTTGATCTTTTTGCGAAAGTGCGGGATAAAAATTCAATACATACAATACAATACATACAGTGCACGCCAGTGCACGCCAGAGCAATTCAATGCACGCCAGAGCACGCCAATTCACACCAGAGCACGCCAGTGCACGCCAGAGCACGCCAATTCACACCAGAGCACGCCAGAGCACGCCAGTGCACGCCAGAGCATGCAAGTGAACGCCAGTGCGCACAAGTGCACGCCAGTGCACGCCGATTCACACCAGAGCACGCCAGTGCACGCCAGAGCACGCCAGAACACGCCAGTGCACGCCAGAGCACGCCAATTCACACCAGAGCACGCCAGTGCACGCCAGAGCACGCCAATTCACACCAGAGCACGCCAGTGCACGCCAGAGCACGCCAGAGCACGCCAGAGCACGCCAATTCACACCAGAGCACGTCAATGCACGCCAGAGCACGTCAATGCACTCCAGAGCAAGCCAGAGCACGCCAGAGCACGCCAGAGCACGCCAGTGCACGCCAGTGCACGGTAGAGCACAGCAGAGCTCAGCACTTGAAGTTGCTATAATATTTTTTTCACTTGTTAAAACCATTCTTTAATTACAGTACGTGTAAATCAATGTCCAATACACCATTTCAAGTCTATTTAATCAATAAATTTATAGAGAAAATCATGAACAAAAAGTTTGAGAAAAACGCACATCACAGCACTTGAATTTTTAAAAATTATTCAAGTTATTTGAGTTCAATTGTCGGGTAGTAGATTTCTATTGTCAAGCACTTGAGTTCTGAATAGCAGAGCACGCCAGAGCACGACAGAGCACGCCAGTGCACGCAAGAGAACGTCAATGCACGCCAGAGCACGCCAGTGCACGCCAGAGCACGCCAGTGCACGCCAGAGAATCCCAGTGCACGCCAGAGCACGCCAGTGCACGCACGAGCAGGTCAATGCACGCCAGAACACGCAAGGGCACGCCAGTGCACGCCAGTGCACGCCAGAGCACGCCAATTCACACAGGAGCACGCCAGTGCACGCCAAACACGCCAATTCATACCAGAGCACGCCAGTGCACGCCAGAATACGCCAGAGCACACCAGAGCACGCCAGTGCACGCACGAGTACGTCAATGCACGCCAGTGCACGCCAGAGCACGCCAGAGCACGCCAGTGCACGCCAGAGCACGCCAATTCACACCAGAGCACGTCAATGCACGCCAGAGCACGCCAGTGCACGCCAGAGCACGCCAATTCACACCAGAGCACGCCAGAGCACGCCAGTGCACGCCAGAGCACGTCAATGCACGCCAGAGCACGCCAGTGCACGCCAGAGCACGCCAGTGCACGCCAGAGCACGCCAGTGCACGCCAGAGCACGCCAGTGCACGTCAGTGCACGCCAGTGCACGCCAGAGCACGCCAATTCACACCAGAGCACGTCAATGCACGCCAGAGCACGCCAGTGCACGCCAGAGCACGCCAGTGCACGCCAGAGCACGCCAATTCACACCAGAACACGCCAGAGCACGCCAGTGCACGCCAGAGCACGTCAATGCACGCCATAGCACGCCAGTTCAAGCCAGAGCACGCCAGTGCACGCCAGAGCACGCCAGTGCACGCCAGTGCACGCCAGTGCACGCCAGTGCACGCCAGTGCACGCCAGTGCACGCCAGAGCAATTCAATGCACGCCAGAGCACGCCAATTTACACCAGAGCAGGCCAATTCACACCAGAGCACGCCAGTGCACGCCAGAGCACGCCAGTGCACGCCAGAGCACGCCAGTGCACGCCAGAGCACGCCAGTGCACGCCAGTGCACTCCAGTGCACGCCAAAGCACGCCAGTGCACGCCAGTGTACGCCAATTCACACCAGAGCACGCCAGTGCACGCCAGAGCACGCCAGTGTACGCCAGAGCACGCCAATTCACACCAGAGCACGCCAGTGCACGCCAGAGCACGCCAGTGCACGCCAGAGCACGCCAGTGCACGCCAGAGCAATTAAATGCACGCCAGAGTACGCCAATTTACACCAGAGCACGCCAGTGCACACCAGAGCACGCCAATTCACACCAGAGCACGCCAGTGCACGCCAGAGCACGCCAGTGCACGCAAGAGCACGTCAATGCACGCAAGAGCAAGCCAGTGCACGCCGGAGCACTCCAGTGCACGCCAAAGCACGCCAGTGAACGCCAGAGCACGCCAATGCACGCCAGTGTACTCCAATTCACACCAGAGCACGCCAGTGCACGCCAGAGCACGCCAGTGCACGCCAGTGCACGCCAGAGCACGCCAGTGCACGCAAGAGCACGTCAATGCACGCCAGAGCACGCCAATTCACACCAGAGCACGCCAATGCACGCAAGAGCACGTCAATGCACGCCAGAGCACGCCAGTGCAAGCCAGAGCAAGTCAATGCACGCCAGTGCACGCCTGAGCACGCAAGTGCACGCCAGTGCACGCCAATTCACACCAGAGCACGCCAGTGCACGCTAGAGCACGCCAGAGCACGCCAGTGCACGCCAGTGCACGCCAGAGCACGTCAATGCACGCCAGAGCAAGCCAGAGCACGCCAGAGCACGCCAGTGCACGCCAGAGCACGGAAGAGAACAGCTCAGCACTTGAAGTTTTTATAATATTTTTTTCACTTGTTAAAATCATTTTTTAATTACAGTATGTGTAAATCAATGCCCAATACACCATTTAAAGTCTATTTAATCAATAAATTTATAGAGCAAATCTTGAACAAAAAGTTTGAGAAAAACGCACATCACAGCACTTGAATTTTTGAAAATTATTCAAGTTATTTGAGTTCTATTATCGGGTAGTGGATTTCTATTGTCAAGCACTTGAGTTCTGCATAGCAGAGCACGCCAAAGCACGACAGAGCACGCCAGTGCACGCAAGAACACGTCAATGCACGCCAGAGAACGCCAGTGCACGCCAGAGCACGCAAGTGCACGCCAGAGAATCCCAGTGCACGCCAGAGCACGCCAGTGCACGCACGAGCAGGTCAATGCACGCCAGGTTACGCAAGTGCACGCCAGAGCACGCCAGAGCACGCCAGAGCACGCCAGTGCACGCCAGAGCACGCCAGAGCACGTCAATGCACGCCAGAGCAAGCCAGAGCACGCCAGAGCACGCCAGTGCACGCCAGAGCACGGAAGAGAACAGCTCAGCACTTGAAGTTGCTATAATATTTTTTTCACTTGTTAAAATAATTTTTTAATTACAGTATGTGTAAATCAATGCCCAATACACCATTTAAAGTCTATTTAATCAATAAATTTATAGAGCAAATCTTGAACAAAAAGTTTGAGAAAAACGCACATCACAGCACTTGAATTTTTGAAAATTATTCAAGTTATTTGAGTTCTATTATCGGGTAGTGGATTTCTATTGTCAAGCACTTGAGTTCTGCATAGCAGAGCACGCCAGAGCACGACAGAGCACGCCAGTGCACGCCAGAGCACGCCATTGAACGCCAGTGCACGCCAGTGCACGCACGAGTACGTCAATGCACGCCAGTGCACGCCAGAGCACGCCAGAGCACGCCAGAGCACGCCAGAGCACGCCAATTCACACCAGAGCACGTCAATGCACGCTAGAGCACGCCAGCGCACGCCAGAGCACGCCAATTCACACCAGAGCACGCCAGAGCACGCCAGTGCACGCCAGAGCACGTCAATGCACGCCAGAGTACGCCAGTGCACGCCAGAGCACGCCAGTGCACGCCAGAGCACACCAGTGCACGCCAGTGCACGCCAGAGCACGCCAATTCACACTAGAGCACGTCAATGCACGCCAGTGCACGCCAGTGCACGCCAGAGCACGCGATTTCACACCAGAACACGCCAGAGAACGCCAGTGCACGCAAGAGCACGTCAATGCACGCCAGAGCACGCCAGTGCACGCCAGAGCACTCCAGTGCACGCCAAAGCACGCCAGTGCACGCCAGAGCACGCCAGTGCACGCCAGAGCACGCCAGTGCACGCCAGTGTACGCCAATTCACACCAGAGCACGCCAGTGCACGCCAGAGCACGCCAGAGCAATTCAATGCACGCCAGAGCACGCCAGTGCACGCCAGTGCACGCCAAAGCACGCCAGAGCACGCCAGAGCACGCAAGTGCACGCCAGTGCACGCCAATTCACACCAGAGCACTCCAGTGCACGCCAGAGCACGCTAGAGCACGCCAATTCACACCAGAGCACGCCAGTGCACGCCAGAGCACGCCAATTCACACCAGAGCACGCCATAGCACGCCAGTGCACGCACGAGTACGTCAATTCACGCCAGTGCACGCCAGAGCACGCCATTGCACGCCAGAGAATCCCAGTGCACGCCAGAGCACGCCAGTGCACGCAAGAGCACGTCAATGCACGCCAGAGCACGCCAGTGCACGCCAGAGCACGCCAGTGCACGCCAGTGCACGCCAGAGCAATTCAATGCACGCCAGAGCACGCCAGTGCACGCCAGAGCACGCCAAGGCACGCCAGAGCACGCCAGAGCATGCAAGTGCACGCCAGTGCACGCCAATTCACACCAGAGCACTCCAGTGCACGCCAGAGCACGCTAGAGCACGCCAATTCACACCAGAGCACGCCAGTGCACGCCAGAGCACGCCAATTCACACCAGAGCACGCCAGTGCACGCCAGAGCACGCCAGAGCACGCCAGTGCACGCCAGTGCACGCACGAGTACGTCAATTCACGCCAGTGCACGCCAGAGAATCCCAGTGCACGCCAGAGCACGCCAGTGCACGCACGAGCACGTCAATGCACGCCAGAGCACGCCAGTGCACGCCAGAGCACGCCAGTGCACGCCAGTACACGCCAGAGCACGCCAATTCACACCAGAGCACGCCAGTGCACGCCAGAGCACGCCAGAGCACGCTAGAGCACGCCAATTCACACCAGAGCACGCCAGTGCACGCCAGAGCACGCCAATTCACACCAGAGCACGCCAGTGCACGCCAGAGCACGCACGAGTACGTCAATGCACGCCAGTGCACGCCAGAGCACGCCAATTCACACCAGAGCACGTC
This sequence comes from Daphnia pulicaria, assembly GCF_021234035.1. Classification (NCBI taxonomy): domain Eukaryota; kingdom Metazoa; phylum Arthropoda; class Branchiopoda; order Diplostraca; family Daphniidae; genus Daphnia; species Daphnia pulicaria. Next base: position 43,030,547 of record NC_060913.1, on the reverse strand, counting down.
AATGCACGCCAGAGCACGCCAGTGCACGCCAGAGCACGCCAATTTACACCAGAGCACGCCAGAGCACGCCAGAGCACGTCAATGCACGCCAGAGCACGCTAGTGCACGCCAGAGCACGCCAGTGCACGCCAGTGCACGCCAGAGCACGCCAGTGCACGCCAGTGCACGCAAGAGCACGTCAATGCACGCCAGAGCACGCCAGTGCACGCCAGAGCACTCCAGTGAACGCCAAAGCACGCCAATGCACGCCAGAGCACGCCAGTGCACGACAGTGTACGTCAATTCACACCAGAGCACGCCAGTGCACGCCAGAGCACGCAAGTAAACGCCAGTGCACGCCAGTGCACGCCAGTGCACGCCAATTCACACCAGAGCACGCCAGTGCACGCCAGAGCACACCAGAGCACGCCAGTAGACGCCAGAGCACGCCAATTCACACCAGAGCACGCCAGTGCACGCCAGAGCACGCCAATTCACACCAGAGCACGCCAGTGCACGCCAGAGCATGCCAAAGCGCGCCAGTGCACGTTAGAGCACGCAAGTGCACGCCAGTGCACGCCAATTCACACCTGAGCACGCCAGTGCACGCCAGAGCACGCCAGAGCACGCCAGTGCAAGCCAATGCACGCCAGAGCAAGTCAATGCACGCCAGAGCAAGCTAGAGCACGCCAGAGCACGCCAGAGCACGCCAGTGCACTCCAGAGTACGGTAGAGCACAGCAGAGAACAGCTCAGCACTTCCGTGTTGCTATAATATTTTTTGCACTTGTTAAAATCATTTTTCAATTACAGTATGTGTAAATCAATGTCCAATACACCATTTCAAGTCTATTTAATCAATAAATTTATAGAGCAAATCATGAACAAAAAGTTTGAGAAAAACGCACATCACAGCACTTGAATTTTTAAAAATTATTCAAGTTATTTGAGTTCTATTGTCGGGTAGTGGATTTCTATTGTCAAGCACTTGAGTTCTGCATAGCAGAGCACGCCAGAGCACGACAGAGCACGCCAGTGCACGCAAGAGCACGTCAATGCACGCCAGAGCACGCCAGTGCACGCCAGAGAATCCCAGTGCACGCCAGAGCACGCCAGTGCACGCACGAGTACGTCAATGCACGCCAGTGCACGCCAGAGCACGCCGGAGCACGCCAGAGCACGCCAGAGCACGCCAGTAGACGCCAGAGCACGCCAATTCACACCAGAGCACGCCAGTGCACGCCAGAGCACGCCAGAGCACGCTAGAGCACGCCAATTCACACCAGAGCACGCCAGTGCACGCCAGAGCACGCCAATTCACACCAGAGCACGCCAGTGCACGCCAGAGCACGCCAGAGCACGCCAGTGCACGCCAGTGCACGCACGAGTACGTCAATGCACGCCAGTGCACTCCAGAGCACGCCAGTGCACGCCAGAGCACGCCAGTGCACGCCAGAGCACGCCAATTCACACCAGAGCACGTCAATGCACGCCAGAGCACGCCAGTGCACGCCAGAGCACGCCAATTTACACCAGAGCACGCCAGAGCACGCCAGAGCACGTCAATGCACGCCAGAGCACGCTAGTGCACGCCAGAGCACGCCAGTGCACGCCAGTGCACGCCAGAGCACGCCAGTGCACGCCAGTGTACGCAAGAGCACGTCAATGCACGCCAAAGCACGCCAGTGCACGCCAGAGCACTCCAGTGAACGCCAAAGCACGCCAGTGCACGCCAGAGCACGCCAGTGCACGACAGTGTACGTCAATTCACACCAGAGCACGCCAGTGCACGCCAGAGCACGCAAGTAAACGCCAGTGCACGCCAGTGCACGCCAATTCACACCAGAGCACGCCAGTGCACGCCAGAGCACACCAGAGCACGCCAGTAGACGCCAGAGCACGCCAATTCACACCAGAGCACGCCAGTGCACGCCAGAGCACGCCAATTCACACCAGAGCACGCCAGTGCACGCCAGAGCATGCCAAAGCACGCCAGTGCACGTTAGAGCACGCAAGTGCACGCCAGTGCACGCCAATTCACACCAGAGCACGCCAGTGCACGCCAGAGCACGCCAGAGCACGCCAGTGCACGCCAATGCACGCCAGAGCAAGTCAATGCACGCCAGAGCAAGCTAGAGCACGCCAGAGCACGCCAGAGCACGCCAGTGCACTCCAGAGTACGGTAGAGCACAGCAGAGAACAGCTCAGCACTTCCGTGTTGCTATAATATTTTTTGCACTTGTTAAAATCATTTTTCAATTACAGTATGTGTAAATCAATGTCCAATACACCATTTCAAGTCTATTTAATCAATAAATTTGTAGAGCAAATCATGAACAAAAAGTTTGAGAAAAACGCACATCACAGCACTTGAATTTTTAAAAATTATTCAAGTTATTTGAGTTCTATTGTCGGGTAGTGGATTTCTATTGTCAAGCACTTAAGTTCTGCATAGCAGAGCACGCCAGAGCACGACAGAGCACGCCAGTGCACGCAAGAGCACGTCAATGCACGCCAGAGCAAGCCAGTGCACGCCAGAGCACGCCAATTCACACCAGAGCACGCCAGAGCACGCCAGTGCACGCCAGAGCACGTCAATGCACGCCAGAGCACGCCAGTGCACGCCAGAGCACGCCAGTGCACGCCAGTGCACGCCAGTGCACGCCAGAGCACGCCAGTGCACGCCAGAGCACGCCAGTGCACGCCAGTGCACGCCAGAGCAATTCAATGCACGCCAGAGCACGCCAATTCACACCAGAGCACGCCAGTGCACGCCAGTGCAATCCAATTCACACCAGTTCACGCCAGAGCACGCCAGAGCACGCCAGAGCACGCCAGAGCACGCCAGTGCACGCCAGTGTACGCCAATTCACACCAGAGCACGCCAGTGCACGCCAGAGTAAGTCAATGCACGCCAGAGCATACCAGAGCACGCCAGAGCACGCCAGTGCACGCCAGAGCACGCCAGTGCACGCCAGAGCACGCCAGTGCACGCCAGAGCACGCCAGTGCACGCCAGAGCACGCCAGTGCACGCCAGAGCAATTCAATGCACGCCAGAGCACGCCATTGCACGCCAGAGCACGCCAAAGCACGCCAGTGCACGCCAGAGCACGCAAGTGCACGCCAGTGCACGTTAATTCACACCAGAGCACGCCAGTGCACGCCAGAGCACGCCAGAGCACGCCAAGGCACGCCAGAGCAAGCCAGAGCACGCCAGAGCACGGTAGAGCACAGCAGAGAACAGCTCAGCACTTGAAGTTGCTATAATATTTGTTTTTCACTTGTTAAAAACCATTTTTCAATTACAGTATGTGTAAATCAATGTCCAATACACCATTTCCAGTCTATTTAATCAATAAATTTATAGAGCAAATCATGAACAAAAAATTTGAGAAAAACGCACATCACAGCACTTGAATTTTTAAAAATTATTCAAGTTATTTGAGTTCTATTGTCGGGTAGTGGATTTCTATTGTCAAGCACTTGAGTTCTGCATAGCAGAGCACGACAGAGCACGACAGAGAACGCCAGTGCACGCAAGAGCACGTCAATGCACGCCAGAGCACGCCAGTGCACGCCAGAGCACGCCAGTGCACGCCAGAGCACGCCAGTGCACGCCAGTGCACGCCAGAGCACGCCAATTCACACCAGAGTACGCCAGTGCACGCAAGAGCACGTCAATGCACGCCAGAGCACGCCAGTGCACGCCAGAGCACGCCAGAGCACGCCAGTGCACGCAAGAACAAGTCAATGCACGCCAGAGCACGCCAAAGCACGCCAGTGCACGCCAGAGCAATTCAATGCACGCCAGAGAACGCCATTGCACGCCAAAGCACGCCAAAGCACGCCAGTGCACGCCAGAGCACGCCAGTGCACACACGAGCACGTCAATGCACGCCAGAGCACGCCAGTGCCCGCCAGAGCACGCCAATTTACACCAGAGCACGTCAATGCACGCCAGAGCACGCCACTGCACGCCAGAGCATGCCAGTGCACGCCAGAGCACGCCAGTGCACGCCAGAGCACGGTAAAGCACAGCAGAGAACAGCTCAGCACTTGAAGTTGCTATAATATTTTTTTCACTTGTTAAAACCATTTTTTAATTACAGGATGTTTAAATCAATGTCCAATACACCATTTCAAGTCTATTTAATCAATAAATTTATGCAGCAAATCATGAACAAAAAGTTTGAGCAAAACGCACATCACAGCACTTGAATTTTTAAAAATTATTCACGTTATTTGAGTTCTATTGTCGGGTAGAGGATTTCTATTGTCAAGCACTTGAGTTCTGCATAGCAGAGCACGCCAGAGCACGACAGAGCACGCCAGTGCACGCAAGAGCACGTCAATGCACGCCAGAGCACGCCAGTGCACGCAAGTGCACGCCAGAGAATCCCAGTGCACGCTAGAGCATGCCAGTGCACGCACGAGCACGTCAATGCACGCCAGAGCACGCAAGTGCACGCCAGAGCACGCCAGTGAACGCCAGAGCACGCCAGTGCACGCCAGTGCACGCCAGAGCACGCTAATTCACACCAGAGCACGCCAGTGCACGCCAGAGCACGCCAATTCACACCAGAGCACGCCAGTGCACGCCAGAGCACGCCAGAGCAAGCCAGAGCACACCAGTGCACGCACGAGTACGTCAATGCACGCCAGTGCACGCCAGAGCACGCCAGAGCACGCCAGAGCACGCCAGTGCACGCCAGTGCACGCCAGAGCAAGCCAATTCACACCAGTGCACTCCAGAGCACGCCAGTGCACGCCAGAGCACGCCAGAGCACGCCAGTGCACCCCAGTGCACGCCAGAGCACGCCAGTGCACGCCAGAGCACGCCAGTGCACGCCAGAGCACGCCAGTGCACGCCAGAGCACGCCAGTGCACGCCAGAGAACTTCAGTGCACGCCAGAGCACGCCAGTGCACGCCAGAGCACGCCAGTGCACCCCAGTGCACGCCAGTGCACGCCAGAGCACGCCAGAGAACTTCAGTGCACACCAGAGCAATTCAATGCACGTCAGAGCACGCCAATTCACACCAGAGCACGCCAGTGCACGCCAGAGCACCCCAATTCACACCAGAGCACGCCAGAGCACGCCAGAGCACGCCAGTGCACGCAAGAGCACGTCAATGCACGCCAGAGCAAGCCAGTGCACGCCAGAGCACTCCAGTGCACGCCAAAGCACGCCAGAGCACGCCAGTGCACGCCAGTGTACGCCAATTCACACTAGAGCACGCCAGTGCATGCCAGAGCACGCCAGAGCACGCCAGAGCACGCCAGAGCACGCCAGTGCACGCCAGAGCACGCCAGTGCACGCCAGAGCACGCCAGTGCACGCCAGAGCACGCCAGTGCACGCCAGAGCACGCCAGTGCACGCCAGAGCACGCCAGTGCACGCCAGAGCACGCCAGTGCACGCCAGAGCACGCCAGTGCACGCCAGAGCAAGTCAATGCACGCCAGAGCACGCCAGAGCACGCCAGAGCACGCCAGTGCACGCCAGAGCAATTCAATGCACGCCAGAGAACGCCACTGCACGCCAGAGCACGCCAAAGCACGCCAGTGCACGCCAGAGCACGCAAGTGCACGCCAGAGCACGCCAGTGCACGCACGAGCACGTCAATGCACGCCAGAGCACGCCAGTGCCCGCCAGAGCACGCCAATTCACACCAGAGCACGTCAATGCACGCCAGAGCACGCCAGTGCACGCCAGAGCACGTCAATGCACGCCAGAGCACGCCAGTGCACGCCAGAGCATGCCAGTGCACGCCAGAGCACGCCAGTGCACGCCAGAGCACGGTAAAGCACAGCAGAGAACAGCTCAGCACTTGAAGTTGCTATAATATTTTTTTCACTTGTTAAAACCATTTTTTAATTACAGGATGTGTAAATCAATGTCCAATACACCATTTCAAGTCTATTTAATCAATAAATTTATAGAGCAAATCATGAACAAAAAGTTTGAGCAAAACGCACATCACAGCACTTGAATTTTTAAAAATTATTCAAGTTATTTGAGTTCTATTGTCGGGTAGTGGATTTCTATTGTCAAGCACTTAAGTTCTGCATAGCAGAGCACGCCAGAGCACGACAGAGCACGCCAGTGCACGCAAGAGCACTTCAATGCACGCCAAAGCACGCCAGTGCACGCCAGAGCACGCAAGTGCACGCCACAGAACGCCAGTGCACGCCAGAGCACGCCAGTGCACGCCAGAGCACGCCAGTGCACGCACGAGCACGTCAATGCACGCCAGAGCACGAAAGTGCACGCCAGAGCACGCCAGTGCAAACCAGAGCACGCTTCTGCACGCCAGTGCACGCCAGAGCACGCCAATTCACACCAGAGCACGCCAGTGCACTCCAGAGCACGCCAATTCACACCAGAGCACGTCAATGCACGCCAGAGCACGCCAGTGCACGCTAGAGCACGCCAATTCACACCAAAGCACGCCAGAGCACGCCAGTGCACGCCAGAGCACGTCAATGCACGCCAGAGCACGCCAGTGCACGCCAGAGCACGCCAGAGCACGCCAGTGCACGCCAGAGCACGCCATTACACGCCAGAGCACGCCAGTGCACGCCAGAGCACGCCGATTCACACCAGAGTACGCCAGTGCACGCCAGAGCACGCCAATTCACACCAGAGCACGCCAGTGCACGCCAGAGCACGCCAGAGAACGCCAGTGCACGCCATAGCACGCCAGTGCACGCACGGGCACGTCAATGCACGCCAGAGCACGCCAGTGCCCGCCAGAGCACGCCAATTCACACCAGAGCACGTCAATGCACGCCAGAGCACGCCAGTGCACGCCAGAGCATGCCAGTGCACGCCAGAGCACGCCAGTTCACACCAGAGCACGTAAATGCACGCCGGAGCATGCCAGTGCACGCCAGAGCACGCCAATTCACACCAGAGCACGCCAGTGCACGCCAGAGCACGTCAATGCACGCCAGAGCACGCCAGAGCACGTAAATGCACGCCGGAGCATGCCAGTGCACGCCAGAGCACGCCAATTCACACCAGAGCACGCCACTGCACGCCAGAGCACGCCAAAGCACGCCAGTGCACGCCAGAGCACGCAAGTGCACGCCAGAGCACGCCAGTGCACGCACGAGCACGTCAATGCACGCCAGAGCACGCCAGTTCCCGCCAGAGCACGCCAATTCACACCAGAGCACGTCAATGCACGCCAGAGCACGCCAGTGCACGCCAGAGCACGTCAATGCACGCCAGAGCACGCCAGTGCACGCCAGAGCATGCCAGTGCACGCCAGAGCACGCCAGTGCACGCCAGAGCACGGTAAAGCACAGCAGAGAACAGCTCAGCACTTGAAGTTGCTATAATATTTTTTTCACTTGTTAAAACCATTTTTTAATTACAGGATGTGTAAATCAATGTCCAATACACCATTTCAAGTCTATTTAATCAATAAATTTATAGAGCAAATCATGAACAAAAAGTTTGAGCAAAACGCACATCACAGCACTTGAATTTTTAAAAATTATTCAAGTTATTTGAGTTCTATTGTCGGGTAGTGGATTTCTATTGTCAAGCACTTAAGTTCTGCATAGCAGAGCACGCCAGAGCACGACAGAGCACGCCAGTGCACGCAAGAGCACTTCAATGCACGCCAGAGCACGCCAGTGCACGCCAGAGCACGCAAGTGCACGCCAGAGAACGTCAGTGCACGCCAGAGCACGCCAGTGCACGCCAGAGCACGCCAGTGCACGCACGAGCACGTCAATGCACGACAGAGCACGAAAGTGCACGCCAGAGCACGCCAGTGCAAACCAGAGCACGCTTCTGCACGCCAGTGCACGCCAGAGCACGCCAATTCACACCAGAGCACGTAAATGCACGCCGGAGCATGCCAGTGCACGCCAGAGCACGCCAATTCACACCAGAGCACGCCAGTGCACGCCAGAGCACGTCAATGCACGCCAGAGCACGCCAGAGCACGCCAGTGCACGCCATTTCACGCCAGAGCACGCCAGTGCACGCCAGAGCTATTCAATGCACGCCAGAGCACGCCAATTCACACCAGAGCACGCCAGTGCACGCCAGAGCACGCCAATTCACACCAGAGCACGCCAGTGTACGCCAATGCTCGCCAGTGCACGCCAGAGCACGTCAATGCACGGCAGAGCACGCCAGTGCACACCAGAGCACGCAAGTGCACGCCAAAGCACGCCAGTGCACGCCAGAGCACGCCAGTGCCCGCCAGAGCACGCCAGTGCACGCCAGAGCTCGCCAGTGCACGCCAGAGCACGCCAGTGCACGCCAGAGCACGCCAGTTTACGGCAGAGCAATTCAATGCACGCAAGAGCACGCGAATTCACACCAGAGCACGCTAATTCACACCAGAGCACGCCAGAGCACGCCAGTGCACGCCAGAGCAAGCCAGAGCACGCCAGAGCACGCCAGAGCACGCCAGTGCACGCCAGTGCACGCCAGTGCACGCCAGAGCACGGTAGAGCACAGCAGAGAACAGCTCAGCACTTGAAGTTGCTATAATATTTTTTTCACATGTTAAAACCATTTTTTAATTACAGGATGTGTAAATCAATGTCCAATACACCATTTCAAGTCTATTTAATCAATAAATTTATAGAGCAAATCATGAACAAAAAGTTTGAGCAAAACGCACATCACAGCACTTGAATTTTAAAAAAATTATTCAAGTTATTTGAGTTCTATTGTCGGGTAGTGGATTTCTATTGTCAAGCACTTGAGTTCTGCATAGCAGAGCACGCCAGAGCACAACAGAGCACGCCAGTGCACGCCAGAGCACGCCAGAGCACGCAAGTGCACGCAAGTGCACGCCAAAGCACGCCAGTGCACGCCAGAGCACGCCAGTGCACGCAAGAGCACGCCAGTGCACGCCAGAGCATGCCAATGCACGCCAGAGCACGCCAGTGCACGCCAGATTAATTCAATGCACGCCAGAGCACGCCAATTCACACCAGAGCACGCCAATTCACACCAGAGCACGCCAGTGCACGCCAGAGCACGCCAGTTCACGCAAGAGCACGTCAATGCACCCCAGAGCACGCCAGTGCACGCCACAGCACGCCAGTGCATGCCAGAGCACGCCAGTGCACGCCAGTGTACGCCAATTCACACCAGAGCAGGCCAGTGCACGCCAGAGCACGCCAGTGCACGCCAGAGCACGCCAGTGCACGCCAGAGCAAGTCAATGCACGCCAGTGCACGCCAGGGCATGCCAGTGCACGCCAGAGCACGCCAGTAAACGCCAGAGCAATTCAATGCACGCCAGAGCACGCCAATTCACACCAGAGCACGCCAATTCACACCAGAGCACGCCAGTGCACGCCAGAGCACGCCAGAGCACGCCAGTGCACGCAAGAGCACGTCAATGCACGCCAGAGCACGCCAGTGCACGCCAGAGCACGCCAGTGCACGCCAGAGCACGCCAGTGCACGCCAGAGCACGCCAGTGAACGCCAGAGCAAGTCAATGCACGCCAGAGCAAGCCAGTGCACGCCAGTGCACGCCAGTGCACGCCAGTGCACGCCAGAGCACGCCAGTGCACGCCAGAGCACGCCAAAGCACGCCAGAGCACGCAAGTGCACGCAAGTGCACGCCAGTGCACGCAAATTCACACCAGAGCACGCAAGTGCACGCCAGAGCACGCCAGAGCACGCCAGAGCATGCCAGAGCACGCCAGAGCACGCCAGTGCACGCACGAGTACGTCAATGCACGCCAGTGCACGCCAGTGCACGCAAATTCACACCAGAGCACGCAAGTGCACGCCAGAGCACGCCAAAGCACGCCAGTGCACGCCAGAGCACTTCAGTGCACTTCTGTGCACGCCAATTCACACCAGAGCACGCCAGTGCACGCCAGAGCACGCCAGAGGACGCCAGTGCACGCCAGTGCACGCCAGAACACGTCAATGCATGCCAGAGCACGCCAGTGCACGCCAGAGCACGCCAGAGCACGTCAATGCACGCCAGTGCATGCCAGAGCACGCCAGTGCACGCCAGAGCACGCCAGTGCACGCCAGAGCACGCCAGAGCACGCCAGTGCACGCCAGAGCAATTCAATGCACGCCATAGCACGCCAATTCATGCCAGAGCACGCCAGTGCACGCCAGAGTACGCCAGTGCACGCCAGAGTACGCCAGTGCACGCAAGTGCACGCCAAAGCACGCCAGTGCACGCCAATTCACGCCAATTCACACCAGAGCATGCCAGTGCACGCCAGAGCACGCCAGTGCACGCCAGTGCACGCCAGAGCACGTCAATGCACGCCAGAGCAAGCCAGAGCACGCCAGAGCACGCCAGAGCACGCCAGTACACGCCAGAGCACGGTAGAGCACAGCAGAGAACAGCTCAGCACTTGAAGTTGCTATAATATTTTTTTCACTTGTTAAAACCATTTTTTAATTACAGGATGTGTATATCAATGTCCAATACACCATTTCAAGTCTATTTAAACAATAAATTTATAGAGCAAATCATGAAGAAAAAGTTTGAGAAAAACGCAGATCACAGCACTTGAATTTTTAAAAATTATTCAAGTTATTTGAGTTCTATTGTCGGGTAGTGGATTTCTATTGTCAAGCACTTGAGTTCTGCATAGCAGAGCACGCCAGAGCACGCCAGTGCACGCCAGAGCACGCCAGTGCACGCCAGAGCACGCCAGTGCACGCCAGAGCACGCCAGTGCACGCCAGAGCACGCCAGTGCACGCCAGAGCACGCCAGTGCACGCACGAGCACGTCAATGCACGCCAGAGCATGTAAATTAACGCCAGAGCACGCCAGAGCACGCCAGTGCACGCCAGTGCACGCTAGAGCACGCCAGAGCATGCCAGTGCACGCCAGTGCACGCCAGAGCAAGCCAGAGCACGCCAGAGCACGCCAGAGCACGCCAGTGCACGCCAACACAACCATTTTTTAATTAGAGGATGTGTAAATCAATTCATAATTCAATTCGTAAATCAACCATTTCAAGTGTATTTAATCAATAAATTTATAGAGCAAATCATGAACAAAAAGTTTGAGAAAAACGCACATCACAGCACTTGAATTTTTAAAAATTATTCAAGTTATTTGAGTTCTATTGTCGGGTAGTGGATTTCTATTGTCAAGCACTTGAGTTCTGCATAGCAGAGCATGCCAGTGCACGCACGAACACGTCAATGCACGCCAGAGCACAACAGTGCACGCCAGTGCACGCCAGAGCACGCCAATTCACACCAGAGCACGCCAGTGCACGCCAGAGCTCGCCAGTGCACGCCAGAGCACGCAAGTGCACGGCAGAGCACGCAAGTGCACGCCAGTGCACGCCAGTGCACGCCAGAGCACGCCAATTCACACTAGAGCACGCCACTGCAAGCCAGAGCACGCCAATTCACACCAGAGCACGCCAGTGCACGCCAAAGCACGCCAGTGCACGCCAGAGCACGCCAGTGCACGCCAGAGCACGCCAGTGCACGCCAGAGCACTTCAATGCACGCCAGAAAACGCCAGTGCACGCCAGAGCACGCAAGTGCACGCAAGTGCACGCCAAAGCACGCCAGTGCACGCCAAAGCACGCCAGTACACGCAAGAGCACGTCAATGCACGCCAGAGCACGCCAGTGCACGCCAGAGCACGCCAGTGCACGCCAGAGGACGCCAGTGCACGCAAGTGCACGCCAAAGCACGCCAGTGCACGCCAGTGCACGCCAGTGCACGCCAATTCACACCAGAGCACACCAGTGCACGCCAGAGCACGCCAGAGCACGCCAGTGCACGCCAGAGCACGCCAATTCACACCAGAGCTCGCCAGTGCACGCCAGATTACGCAAGTGCACGCCAGTGCACGCACGAGCACGTCAATGCACGCCAGAGCGTGCCAGTGCAACCAGAGCACGCCAATTCACACCACAGAACGTCAATGCACGCCAGAGCACGCCAGTGCACGCCAGAGTACGCCAGTGCACGCCAGAGCACGCCAATTCACACCAGAGCACGCCAAAGCACTCCAGTGCACGCCAGAGCACGTCAATGCACGCCAGAGCACAACAGTGCACGCCAGAGCACGCCAGAGCACGCCAGTGCACGCCAGAGCACGCCAGTGCACGCCAGAGCACGCCAGTGCACGCCAGAGCACGCCAGTGCACGCCAGATCACGCCAGTGCACGACAGAGCACGCCAGTGCACGCCAGAGCACGCCAGTGCACGCCAGAGCACGCCAGTGCACGCCAGTGCAATTAAATGCACGCCAGAGCACGCAAATTCACACCAGAGCACGCCAGAGCACGCCAGTGCACGCAAGAGCACGTCAATGCACGCCAGAGCACGCCAGTGCACGCAAGAGCACGTCAATGCACGCCAGAGCACGCCAGTGCACGCCAGAGCACGCAAGTGCACGCCAAAGCACGCCAGTGCACGCCAGAGCACGCCAGTGCACGCCAGTGCACGCCAATTCACATCAGAGCACGCCAGTGCACGCCAGAGCACGCCTTTGCACGCCAGAGCAAGTCAATGCACGCCAGAGCACGCCAATTCACACCAGAGCACGCCAGTGCACGTCAGAGCACGCCAATTCACACCAGAGCACGCCAGTGCACGCCAGAGAACGCCAGTGCAGGCACGAGCACGTTAATGCACGCCAGAGCACAACAGTGAACGCCAGTGCACGCCAGAGCACGCCAATTCACACCAGAGCACGCCATTGCACGCCAGAGCACGCCAATTCACACCAAAGCTCGCCAGTGCACGCCAGAGCACGTAAGTGCACGCCAGAGCACGCCAGTGCACGCACGAGCACGTCAATGCAAGCCAGAGCATGCCAGTGCACGCCAGAGCACGTCAATGCACGCCAGAGCACGCCAGTGCACGCCAGAGTACGCCAGTGCACGCCAGAGCACGCCAATTCACACCAGAGCACGCCAGAGCAATCCAGTGCACGCCAGAGCACGTCAATGCACGCCAGAGCACGCCAGTGCACGCCAGAGCACGCCAGTGCACGCCAGTGCAAGCCAGAGCACGCCAGAGCACGCCAGAGTACGCCAGTGCACGCAAGTGCACGCCAGAGCACGCCAGTGCACGCCAGAGCACGTCAATGCACGCCAGTGCATGCCAGAGCACGCCAGTGCACGCCAGAGCAAGCCAGTGCACACCAGAGCACGCCAGAGCACGCCAGTGCACGCCAGTGCAATTCAATGCACGCCATAGCACGCCAATTCACGCCAGAGCACGCCAGTGCACGCCAGAGTACGCCAGTGCACGCAAGTGCACGCCAACGCACGCCAGTGCACGTCAATGCACGCCAGAGTACGCCAGTGCACGCCAGAGCACGCCAGAGCACGCCAGAGCACGCCAGAGCACGCCAGTGCACGCAAGAGCACGCCAGTGCACGCCAGAGCACGTCAATGCACGCCAGAGCACGCCAGAGCACGCCAGAGCACGCCAGAGCACGCCAGTGCACGCAAGAGCACGCCAGTGCACGCCAGAGCACGGTAGAGCACAGCAGAGAACAGCTCATTAGTTGAAGTTGCTATAATATTTTTTTCACTTGTTAAAACCATTTTTTAATTACAGGATGTGTAAATCAATATCCAATACACCATTTCAAGTCTATTTAATCAATAAATTTATAGAGCAAATCTTGAACAAAAATTTTGAGAAAAACGCACACCACAGCACTTGAATTTTTAAAAATTATTCAAGTTATTTGAGTTCTATTGTCTGGTAGTGGATTTCTATTGTCAAGCACTTGAATTCTGCATAGCAGAGCACGCTTGAGCACGACAGAGCACGCCAGTGCACGCAAGAGAACGTCAATGCACGCCAGAGCACGCCAGTGCACGCAAGTGCACGCAAGTGCACGCCAAAGCACGCCAGTGCACGCCAGAGCACGCCAGTGCACGCCAGAGCACGCCAGTGCACGCCAGAGCACGCCAGAGCAATTCAATGCACGCCAGAGCACGCCAATTCACACAGGAGCACGCCAGTGTACGCCAGAGCACGCCAGTGCACGCCAGTGCACGCCAATTCACACCAGAGCACGCCAGAGCACGCCAGTGCACGCCAGAGCACGTCAATGCACGCTAGAGCAAGCCAGAGCACGCCAGAGCACGCCAGAGCACGCCAGAGCACGCCAGTGCACGCCAGAGCACGGTAGAGCACAGCAGAGAACAGCTCAGCACTTGAAGTTGCTATAATATTTTTTTCACTTGTTAAAACCATTTTTTAATTAGAGGATGTGTAAATCAATTCATAAATCAATTCGTAAATCAACCATTTCAAGTGTATTTAATCAATAAATTTATAGAGCAAATCATGAACAAAAAGCTTGAGAAAAACGCACATCACAGCACTTGAATTTTTAAAAATTATTCAAGTTATTTGAGTTCTATTGTCGGGTAGTGGATTTCTATTGTCAAGCACTTGAGTTCTACATAGCAGAGCACGCCAGTGAACGCACGAGCACGCCAATGCTTGCCAGAGCACAACAGTGCACGCCAGAGCACGCCAATTCACACCAGAGCACGCCAGTGCACGCCAGAGCACGCCAATTCACACCAGAGCTCGCCAGTGCACGCCAGAGCACGCAAGTGCACGCCAGAGCACGCCAGTGCACGCACGAGCACGTCAATGCACGCCAGAGCATGCCAGTGCACGCCAGAGCACGCCAATTCACACCAGAGCACGTCAATGCACCCCAGAGCACGCCAGTGCACGCCAGAGTACGCCAGTGCACGCCAGAGCACGCCAATTCACACCAGAGCACGCCAGAACACTCCAGTGCACGCCAGAGCACGTCAATGCACGCCAGAGCACGCCAGTGTACGCCAGAGCACGCCAGTGCACGCCAGTGCACGCCAGAGCAATTCAATGCACGCCAGAGCACGCCAATTCACACTAGAGCACGCCACTGCACGCGAGAGCACGCCAATTCACACCAGAGCACGCCAGTGCACGCCAGAGCACGCCAGTGCACGCCAGAGCACGCCAGTGCACGCCAGAGCACGCCAGTGCACGCCAGAGCACGTCAATGCACGCAAGAGCACGCCAGTGCACGACAGAGCACGCAAGTGCACGCCAAAGCACGCCAGTGCACGCCAGTGCACGCCAGTGCAAGCCAATTCACACCAGAGCACGCCAGTGCACGCCAGAGCACGCCAGTGCACGCCAGAGCAGTCAACGCACGCCAGAGCACGCCAGTGCACGCCAGAGCAACTCAATGCACGCCATAGTACGCCAATTCACACCAGAGCACGCCAGTGCACGCCAGAGCACGCCAATTCACACCAGAGCACGCCAGTGCACGCAAGAGCACGTCAATAAACGCCAGAGTACGCCAGTGCACGCCAAAGCACGCCAGTGCACCCAAAGCACGCCAGTGCACGCCAGTGCACGCCAGTGCACGCCAGTGCACGCCAGTGCAAGCCAATTCACACCAGAGCACGCCAGTGCACGCCAGAGCACGCCAGTGCACGCCAGAGCACGCCAGTGCACGCCAGAGCAGTCAACGCACGCCAGAGCACGCCAGTGCACGCCAGAGCACGCCAGTGCACGCCAGAACAATTCAATGCACGCCATAGTACGCCAATTCACACCAGAGCACGCCAGTGCACGCCAGAGCACGCCAATTCACACCAGAGCACGCCAGTGCACGCAAGAGCACGTCAATGCACGCCAGAGTACGCCAGTGCACGCCAAAGCACGCCAGTGCACCCAAAGCACGCCAGTGCACGCCAGAGCACGCCAGTGCACGCCAGTGCACGCCAATTCTTACCAGAGCACGCCAGTGCACGCCAGAGCACGCCAGAGCACGCCAGTGCACGCCAGAGCACGTCAATGCACGCCAGAGCAAGCCAGAGCACGCCAGAGCACGCCAGAGCACGCCAGAGCACGCCAGTGCACGCAAGAGCACGCCAGTGCACGCCAGAGCACAACAGTGCACGCCAGAGCACGCCAATTCACACCAGAGCACGCCAGTGCACGCCAGAGCACGCCAATTCACACCAGAGCTCGCCAGTGCACGCCAGAGCACGCAAGTGCACGCCAGAGCACGCCAGTACACGCACAAGCACGTCAATGCACGCCAGAGCATGCCAGTGCACGCCAGAGCACGCCAATTCACACCAGAGCACGTCAATGCACGCCAGAGCACGCCAGTGCACGCCAGAGTACGCCAGTGCACGCCAGAGCACGCCAATTCACACCAGAGCACGCCAGAACACTCCAGTGCACGCCAGAGCACGTCAATGCACGCCAGAGCACGCCAGTGTACGCCAGAGCACGCCAGTGCACGCCAGTGCACGCCAGAGCAATTCAATGCACGCCAGAGCACGCCAATTCACACTAGAGCACGCCACTGCATGCCAGAGCACGCCAATTCACACCAGAGCACGCCAGTGCACGCCAGAGCACGCCAGTGCACGCCAGAGCACGCCAGTGCACGCCAGAGCACGTCAATGCACGCCAGATTACGCCAGTGCACGCCAGAGCACGCAAGTGCACGCAAAAGCACGCCAGTGCACGCCAGTGCACGCCAGTGCAATCCAATTCACACCAGAGCACGCCAGTGCACGCCAAAGCACGCCAGTGTACGCCAGTGCACGCCAGAGCAAGTCAATGCACGCCAGAGCACGCCAGTGCACGGCAGTGCATGCCAGTGCACGCCAGAGCTCGCAAGAGCACGCCAGTGCACGCCAGAGCAATTCAATGAACGCCATAGCACGCCAATTCACACCAAAGCACGCAAGTGCACGCCAGAGCACGCCAATTCACACCAGAGCACGCCAGTGCACGCAAGAGCACGTCAATGCACGCCAGAGTACGCCAGAGCACGCCAGTGCACCCAAAGCACGCCAGTGCACGCCAGAGCAAGCCAGTGCACGCGAGAGCACGCCAGTGCACGCCAGAGCACGCCAGTGCACGCCAGAGCACGCCAGTGCACGCCAGTGCACGCCAGAGCATGGTAGAACACAGCAGAGAACAGCTCAGCACTTGAAGTTGCTATAATTTTTTTTTTCACTTGTTAAAACCATTTTTAATTACAGGATGTGTAAATCAATGTCCAATACACCATTTCAAGTCTATTTAATCAATAAATTTATAGAGCAAATCATGAACAAAAAGTTTGAGAAAAACGCACATCACAGCACTTGAATTTTTAAAAATTATTCAAGTTATTTGAGTTCTATTGTCGGGTAGTTGATTTCTATTGTCAAGCACTTGAGTTCTGCATAGCAGAGCACGCCAGAGCACGCCAGTGCACGCCAGAGCACGCCAGTGCACGCCAGAGCACGCCAGTGCACGCCAGAGCACGCCAGTGCACGCAAGAGCACGTCAATGCACGCCAGAGCATGTAAATTAACGCCAGAGCACGCCAGTGCACGCCAGTGCACGCCACTGCACGCTAGAGCACGCCAGAGCATGCCAGTGCACGCCAGTGCACGCCAGAGCACGTCAATGCACGCCAGAGCAAGCCAGAGCACGCCAGAGCACGCCAGAGCACGCCAGTGCACGCCAACACAACCATTTTTTAATTAGAGGATGTGTAAATCAATTCATAATTCAATTCGTAAATCAACCATTTCAAGTGTATTTAATCAATAAATTTATAGAGCAAATCATGAACAAAATGTTTGAGAAAAACGCACATCACAGCACTTGAATTTTTAAAAATTATTCAAGTTATTTGAGTTCTATTGTCGGGTAGTGGATTTCTATTGTCAAGCACTTGAGTTCTGCATAGCAGAGCACGCCAGTGCACGTCAGAGCACGCCAGTGCACGCCAGAGAAATTAAATGCACGCCAGAGAACGCCAATTCACACCAGAGCACGCCAGTGCACGCCAGAGCACGCCAATTCACACCAGAGCACGCAAGTGCACGCCAGAGAACGCCAGTGCACACCAGAGCACGCCAGTGCACGCACGAGCACGTCAATGCACGAAAGAGCACGCAAGTGCACGCCAGAGCACGCCAGTGCACGTCAGAGCACGCCACTGCACGCCAGTGCACGCCAGAGCACGCTAATTCACACCAGAGCACGACAGTGCACGCCAGAGCACGCCAGTGCACGACAGAGCACGCCAATTCACACCAGAGCACGCCAGTGCACGCCAGAGTACGCCAGTGCACGCCAGAGCACGCCAGAGCACGCCAGAGCACGCCAGTGCACGCCAAAGCACGCCAGTGCACTCCAGAGCACGCCAGAGCTCGCCAGTGCACGCCAGAGCACGCCAATTCACACCAGAGCACGCCAGTGCACGCCAGAGCACGCCAGTGCACGCCAGAGCACGCCAGTGCACGCCAGAGCACGCCAGTGCACGCCAGAGCACGCCAGTGCACGCCAGAGCACGCCAATGCACGCCAGATTACGCCAGTGCACGCCAGAGCACGCCAGAGCACGCCAGTGCACGCCAGAGCACGGTAGAGCACAGCAGATAACAGATCAGCACTTGAAGTTGCTATAATATTGTTTTCACTTGTTAAAACAATTTTTTATTACAGGATGTGTAAATCAATGTCAAATACACCATTTCAAGTCTATTGAATCAATAAATTTTTAGAGCAAATCATGAACAAAAAGTTTTAGAAAAACGCACATCACAGCACTTGAATTTTAAAAAATTATTCAAGTTCTTTGAGTTCTATTGTCGGGTAGTGGATTTCTATTGTCAAGCACTTGATTTCTGCATAGCAGAGCACGCCAGAGCACGCCAGAGCACGCCAGTTAACGCCAGAGCACGCCAGTGCACGCCAGAGCACGCCAGTGCACGCCATAGCACGTCAATGCACACCAGAGCACGCCAGTGCACGCCAGAGCACGCCAGTGCACGCCAGTGCACGCCAGAGCACGCCAGTGCATGCCAGAGCACGTCAATGGACGCCAGAGCACGCCAGTGCACGCCAGAGCACGTCAATGCACGCCAGAGCTTGCCAGTGCACGCCAGAGTACGCCAGTGCACGCCAGAGCACGCCAAATCCCACCAGAGCACGCCAGTGCACGCCAGACCACGCCAGTGCACGCCAGAGCACGCCAGAGCACGCCAGTGCACGCCAGAGCAAGTCAATGCACGCCAGAGACCGCCAGTGCACGCCAGAGCACGCCAGTGCACGCCAGAGCACGCCAGTGCACGCCAGAGCACGCCAGAACACGCCAGTGCACGCAAATACACATTAGAGCACGCCAGTGCACGCCAGAGCACGCCAGAGCACGCCAGTGCACGCCAGAGCACGCCAGAGCAAGTCAATGCACGCCAGAGCACGCCAGTGCACGCCAGAGCACGCCAGTGCACGCCAGAGCACGCCAGAGCACGCCAGTGCACGCAAATACACATTAGAGCACGCCAGTGCACGCCAGAGAACGCCAGAGCACGCCAGTGCACGCCAGAGCACGCCAGTGCACGCCAGAGCACGCCAGTGCACGCCAGAGCACGCCAGAGCACGCCAGTGCACGCCAGAGCACGTCAATGCACGCCAGAGCAAGCCAGAAAACGCCAGAGCACGCCAGAGCACGCCAGTGCACGCCAGAGCACGCCAATTCACACAAGAGCACGCCAGTGCAGGCCAGAGCATTCCAATTCACACCAGAGCACGCCAGTGCACGCCAGAGCACGCCAGTACACGCAAGAGCACGTCAATGCACGCCAGAGCACGCCAGTGCACGCCAGAGCACGCCAGTGCACGCCAGAGTACGCCAGTGCACGCAAGTGCACGCCAAAGCACGCCAGTGCACGCCAGTTCACAGCAGAGAACAGCTCAGCACTTGATGTTGCTATAATATTATTTTCACTTCTTAAAACCATTTTTTAATTACAGGATGTGTAAATCAATGTCAAATACACCATTTCAAGTCTATTTAATCAATAAATTTATAGAGCAAATCATGAACAAAAAGTTTGAGAAAAACGCACATCACAGCATTTGAATTTTTAAAAATTATTCAAGTTATTTGAGTTCTATTGTCGGGTAGTGGATTTCTATTGTCAAACACTTGAGTTCTGCATAGCAGAGCACGCAAGTGCACGCCAGAGCACGCCAGTGCACGTCAGATAAATTAAATGCACGCCAGAGCACGCCAATTCACACCAGAGCACGCCAGTGCACGCCAGAGCACGCCAATTCACACCAGAGCACGCAAGTGCACGCCAGAGAACGCCAGTGCACACCAGAGCACGCCAGTGCACGCACGAGCAAGTCAATGCACGCCAGAGCACGCAAGTGCACGCCAGAGCACGCCAGTGCACGCCAGTGCACGCCAGTGCACGCCAGAGCACGCCAATTCACACCAGAGCACGCCAGTAAACGCCAGAGCACGCCAGTGCACGCCAGAGCACTCCAATTCACACCAGAGCACGCCAGTGCACGCCAGAGCACGCCAGTGCACGCCAGAGCACGCCAATGCACGCCAGAGCACGCCAGTGCACGCCAGAGCACGCCAGTGCACGCCAGAGCACGCCAGTGCACGCCAGAGCACCCCAGTGCACGCCAGAGCACGCCAGTGCACCCCAGTGCACGCCAGTGCACTCCACAGCACGTCAATGCACGCCAGAGCACGCCAATTCACACCAGAGCACGCCAATGCACGCCAGATTACGCCAGTGCACGCCAGAGCATGCCAGAGCACGCCAGTGCACGCCAGAGCACGCCAGTGCACGCCAGAGCACGGTAGAGCACAGCAGATAACAGATCAGCACTTGAAGTTGCTATAATATTGTTTTCACTTGTTAAAACAATGTTTTATTACAGGATGTGTAAATCAATGTCAAATACACCATTTCAAGTCTATTGAATCAATAAATTTTTAGAGCAAATCATGAACAAAAAGTTTGAGAAAAACGCACATCACAGCACTTGAATTTTAAAAAATTATTCAAGTTATTTGAGTTCTATAGTCGGGTAGTGGATTTCTATTGTCAAGCACTTGATTTCTGCATAGCAGAGCACGCCAGTGCACGCCAGAGCACGCCAATGCACGTCAGAGCACGCCAGAGCACGCCAGAGAAACTAAATGCACGCCAGAGCACGCCAATTCACACCAGAGCACGCCAGTGCACGCCAGAGCATGCCAATTCACACCAGAGCACGCAAGTGCACGCCAGAGAACGCCAGTGCACACCAGAGCACGCCAGTGCACGCACGAGCACGCCAATGCACGCCAGAGCACGCCAGTGCACGCCAGAGCACGCCAGAGCACGCCAATTCACACCAGAGCACGCCAGTGCACGCCAGAGCACGCCAGTGCACGCCAGTGCACGCCAGAGCACGCCAATTCACACCAGAGCACGCCAGTGCACGCCAGAGCACGCCAGTGCACGCCAGTGCACGCCAGAGCACGCCAATTCACACCAGAGCACGCCAGTGCACGCCAGAGCACGCCAGTGCACGCCAGAGCACGCCAGTGCACGCCAGAGCACGATAGTGCACGCCAGAGCACGCCAGTGCACGCCAGAGCACGCCAACGCACGCCAGAGCACGCCAGTGCACGCCAGAGCACGCCACGCCAGAGCACGCCAGTGCACGCCAGAGCACGCCAGTGCTTGCCAGAGCACGCCAGTGCACGCCAGAGCACGCCAGTGCACGCCAGAGCACGCCAGTGCACGCCAGAGAACCCCAATGCACGCCAGAGCACCCCAGTGCACGCCAGAGCACGCCAGTGCACTCCACAGCACGTCAATGCACGCCAGAGCACGCCAATTCACACCAGAGCACACCAATGCACGCCAGATTACGCCAGTGCACGCCAGAGCACGCCAGAGCACGCCAGTGCACGCCAGAGCACGGTAGAGCACGGCAGATAACAGATCAGCACTTGAAGTTGCTATAATACTGTTTTCACTTGTTAAAACAATTTTTAATTACAGGATGTGTAAATCAATGTCAAATACACCATTTCAAGTCTATTGAATCAATAAATTTTTAGAGCAAATCATGAACAAAAAGTTTTAGAAAAACGCACATCACAGCACTTGAATTTTAAAAAATTATTCAAGTTATTTGAGTTCTATTGTCGGGTAGTGGATTTCTATTGTCAAACACTTGATTTCTGCATGGCAGAGCACGCCAGTGCACGCCAGAGCACGCCAGTGCACGTCAGATAAATTAAATGCACGCCAGAGCACGCCAATTCACACCAGAGCACGCCAGCGCACGCCAGAGCACGCCAGTGCACGCCAGAGCACGCCAGTGCACGCCAGTGCACGCCAGTGCACGCCAGTGCACGCCAGAGCACGCCAGTGCACGTCAGAGCACGCCAGTGCACGCCAGAGCACGCCAATTCACACCAGAGCACGCCAGTGCACGCCAGAGCATGCCAATTCACACCAGAGCACGCAAGTGCACGACAGAGAACGCCAGTGCACACCAGAGCACGCCAGTGCACGCACGAGCACGTCAATGCACGCCAGAGCACGCCAGTGCACGCCAGAGCACGCCAGTGCACGCCAGTGCACGCCAGAGCACGCCAGTGCACGCCAGAGCACGCCAGTGCACGCCAGAGCACGCCAGTGCACGCCAGAGCACGCCAATTCACACCAGATCACGCCAGTGCACGCCAGAGCACGCCAGTGCACGCCAGAGCACGCCAGTGCACGCAAGAGCACGCCAGTGCACGCAAGAGCACGCCAGTGCACGCCACAGCACGCCAGAGCTCGCCAGTGCACGCCAGAGCACGCCAATTCACACCAGAGCACGCCAGTGCACGCCAGAGCACGCCAGTGCACGCCAGTGCACGCCAGAGCACGCCAGTGCACGCCAGTGCACGCAAGAGCACGCCAGTGCACGCAAGAGCACGCCAGTGCACGCAAGAGCACGCCAATTCACACCAGAGCACGCTAGTGCACGCCAGAGCACGCCAGTGCACGCCAGAGCACGTCAATGCACGCTAGAGCAAGCCAGAGCACGCCAGAGCACACCAGAGCACGCCAGAGCACGACAGTGCACGCCAGAGCACGGTAGAGCATAGCAGAGAACAGCTCAGCACTTGAAGTTGCTATAATATTTTTTTCACTTGTTAAAACCATTTTTTAATTACAGGATGTGTAAATCAATTTCCAATACACCATTTCAAGTCTATTGAATCAATAAATTTAAAGAGCAAATCATGAACAAAAAGTTTTAGAAAAACGCACATCACAGCACTTGAATTTTTAAAAATTATTCAAGTTATTTGAGTTCTATTGTCGGGTAGTGGATTTCTATTGTCAAGCACTTGAGTTCTACATAGCAGAGCAAACCAGAGGCCGACAGAGCACGACAGCAGCATAGAAATCCACTACCCGACAATAGAACTCAAATAACTTGAATAATTTTTAAAAATTCAAGTGCTGTGATGTGCGTTTTTTTAAATTTTTTTGTTCATGATTTGCTGTATAAATTTATTGATTCAATAGACTTGAAATGGTGTATTGGACATTGATTTACACATCCTGTAATAAAAAATTGGTTTTAACAAGTGAAAAAAATATTATAGCAACTTCAAGTGCTGAGCTGTTCTCTGCTGTGCTCTACCGTGCTCTGGCGTGCACTGGCGTTCTCTTGCGTGCTCTGGCGTGCATTGACGTGCTCTGGCGTGCACTGGCGTGCACTGGCGTGCACTGGCGTGCACTGGCGTGCACTGGCGTGCTCTGGCGTGCACTGGCCTGCTCTGGCGTGCTTTGCTATGCAGAACTCAAGTGCTTAACAATAGAAATCCACTACCCGACAATAGAACTCAAATAACTTGAATAATTTTTAAAAATTCAAGTGCTGTGATGTGCGTTTTTCTAAAACTTTTTGTTTATGATTTGCTCTATACATTTATTGATTCAATAGACTTGAAATGGTGTATTGGACATTGATTTACACATCCTGTAATTAAAAAATGGTTTTAACAATTGAAAAAAATATTATAGCAACTTCAAGTGCTGAGCTGTTCTCTGCTGTGCTCTACCGTGCTCTGGCGTGCACTGGCGTGCTCTTGCGTGCTCTGGCGTGCATTGACGTGCTCTGGCGTGCACTGGCGTGCACTGGCGTGCTCTGGTGTGAATTGGCGTGCTCTGGCGTGCTCTGGAGTGAATTTGCGTGCTCTGGCGTGCTCTGGCGTGCACTGGCGTGCTCTGGCGTGCACTAACGTGCTCTGGTGTGAATTCGCGTGCTCTGGCGGGCACTGGCGTGCTCAGGTGTGAACTGGCGTGCTCTGGCTTGCACTGGCGTGCTCTGACAAGCTTTGGCGTGCTCTGGCGTGCACTGGCGTGCTCTGGGGTGAATTGGCGTGCTCTGGCGTGCACTGGCGTGCTTTGGCGTGCACTGGCGTGCTCTGGCGTGCACTGGCGTGCTCTGGCGTGCACTGGCGTGCTCTGGCGTGCACTGGCGTGCTCTGGCTCGCACTGGCTTGCTCTGGTGTGAATTGGCGTGCTCTGGCGTGCACTGGCGTGCTCTGGCGTACTCTGGCGTGCACTGGCGTGCTCTGGCGTGCACTGGCGTGCATTGGCGTGCTCTGGCGTGCACTGGCGTGCTCTGGTGTGAACTGGCGTGCTTTCGCATGCACTGGCTTGCTCTGTTGTGAATTGGCGTGCTCTGGCGTGCACTGGCGTGAATTAGCGTGCTCTGGCGTGCATTGACGTGCACTGGCGTGCTCTGGCGTGCACTGGCGTGCTCTGGCGTGCACTGGCGTGCTCTGGCGTGCATTGACGTGCTCTGGCGTGCACTGCCGTGCACTGGCGTGCTCTGGCGTGCACTGGCGTGCTCTGGTGTGAATTGCCGTGCTCTGCCGTGCACTAGCGTGCTCTGGCGTGCTCTGGCGTGAACTGTCGTGCTCTGGCGTGCATTGACGTGCTCTTGCTTGCACTGGCGTGCTCTGGCGTGCTCTGGCGTGCACTGGCGTGCTTTGGTGTGAATTGGCGTGCACTGGCGTGCACTGGTGTTTTCTGGGGTTTTCTGGCGTGCTCTGGCGTGCACTGGCAAGCTCTGGCGTGCACTTGAATGCTCTGGCGTGCTCTGTCATGCTCTGGCGTGCTCTGCTATGCAGAACTCAAGTGCTTGACAATAGAAATCCACTACCCGACAATAGAACTCAAATAACTTGAATAATTTTTAAAAATTCAAGTTCTGTTATGTGCGTTTTTCTAAAACTTTTTGTTCATGATTTGCTCTATAAATTTATTGATTCAATAGACTTGAAATGGTGTATTGGACATTGATTTACACATCCTGTAATAAAAAATTGGTTTTAACAAGTGAAAAAAATATTATAGCAACTTCAAGTGCTGAGCTGTTCTCTGCTGTGCTCTACCGTGCTCTGGCGTGCACTGGCGTGCTCTGGCGTGCTCTGGCGTGCTCTGGCGTGCTCTGGCTTATTCTGGCGTCCACTGGAATGCTCTGGCGTGCACTGGCGTGCTCTGGCGTGCACTGGCGTGCTCTGGCGTGCACTGGCGTGCTCTGGTGTGAATTGGCGTGCTCTGGCGTGCACTGGCATGCTTTGGCGTGCACTGGCGTGCTCTGCCAGAGCTGCCAGTGCTCTGGCGTGCTCTGGCTCTGGCGTGCTCTGGCTTGCTCTTGCGTGCATTGAAGTGCTCTGGCGTGCACTGGCGTGCACTGGCGTGCACTGGCGTGCTCCTGCGTGCACTTGCGTGCTCTGGCGTGCACTGGCGTGCACTGGCGTGCACTGGCGTGCTCTGGCGTGCTCTGGCGTGCTCTGGCGTGCACTGGCGTGCTCTGGCGTCCACTGGCGTGCTCTGGCGTCCACTGGCGTGCTCTGGCGTGCTCTGGCGTGCTCTGGCGTGCACTGGCGTGCTCTAGCGTGCACTGGCTTGCTCTGGCGTGCACTGGTGTGCTCTGGTGTGAATTGGCGTGCTCTGGCGTGCACAGGTGTGCTCTGGTGTGAATTGGCGTGCTCTGGCGTGCACTGGCGTGCTCTGGCGTGCACTGGCGTGCTCTGGTGTGAATTGGCGTGCTCTGGCTTGCTCTGGCGTGCACTGGCGTGCTCTGGCGTGCATTGACGTGCTCTTGCGTGCACTGGCGTGCTCTGGCGTGCTCTTACGTGTACTGGCGTGCTCTGGCGTGCTCTGGTGTGAATTGGCGTGCTCTGGCGTGCACTGGCGTGCTCTGGTGTGAATTGGCGTGCTCTGGCGTGCATTGAATTGCTCTGGCGTGCACTGGCGTGCTCTGGCGTGCACTGGCGTGCTCTGGCGTGCTCTGGCGTGCATTGACGTGCTCTTACGTGTACTGGCGTGCTCTGGCGTGCTCTGGTGTGAATTGGCGTGCTCTGGCGTGCACTGGCGTGCTCTGGTGTGAATTGGCGTGCTCTGGCGTGCATTGAATTGCTCTGGCGTGCACTGGCGTGCTCTGGCGGGCACTGGCGTGCTCTGACGGGCACTGGCGTGCTCTGGCGTGCACTGGCTTGCTCTGGCGTGCACTGGCGTGCTCTGGTGTGAATTGGCGTGCTCTGGCGTGCACTGGCGAGCTCTGTCGTGCACTGGCGTGCTCAGGCGTGCATTGACGTGCTCGTGCGTGCACTGGCGTGCTCTGGCGTGCACTGGCATGCTCTGGCGTGCATTGACGTGCTCTGGCGTGCTCTGGCGTATACTGGCGTGCTCTGGTGTGAATTGGCGTGCACTGGCGTGCATTGACGTGCTCTGGCGTACTCTGGCGTGCATGGACGTGCTCTGCTATGCAGAACTCAAGTGCTTGACAATAGAAATCCACTACCCGACAATAGAACTCAAATAACTTGATTAATTTTTAAAAATTCAAGTGCTGTGATGTGCGTTTTTCTAAAACTTTTTGTTCATGATTAGCTCTGTAAATTTATTGATTCAATAGACTTGAAATGGTGTATTGGACATTGATTTACACATCCTGTAATTAAAAAATGGTTTTAACAAGTGAAAAAAATATTATAGCAACTTCAAGTGCTGAGCTGTTCTCTGCTGTGCTCTACCGTGCTCTGGCGTGCACTGGCGTGCTCTGGCGTGCTCTGGCGTGCTCTGGCGTGCTCTGGCTTATTCTGGCGTCCACTGGAGTGCTCTGGCGTGCTCTGGCGTGCACTGGCGTGCTCTGGCTTGCACTGGCGTGCTCTGGCGTGCACTGGCGTGCTCTGGTGTGAATTGGCGTTCTCTGGCGTGCACTGGCGTTCTCTGGCGTGCACTGGCGTGCTCTGGCGTGCTCTGTCGTGCTCTGGCGTGCTCTGCTATTCAGAACTCAAGTGCTTGACAATAGAAATCCACTACCCGACAATAGAACTCAAATAACTTGAATAATTTTTAAAAATTCAAGTGCTGTGATGTGCGTTTTTCTAAAACTTTTTGTTCATGATTTGCTTTATAAATTTATTGATTCAACAGACTTGAAATGGTGTATTGGACATTGATGTACACATCCTGTAATTAAAAAATGGTTTTAACAAGTGAAAAAAATATAATAGCAACTTCAAGTGCTGAGCTGTTCTCTGCTGTGCTCTACCGTATTCTGGCGTGCACTGGCGTGCTCTGGCGTGGTCTGGCGTGGTCTGACTTGCTCTGGCGTGCATTGACGTGCTCTGGCGTGCTCTGGCGTGCACTGGCGTGCTCTGGTGTGAATTGGCGTGCACTGGCGTGCTCTGGCGTACTCTGGCGTGCACTGGCAAGCTCTGGCGTGCTCTGGCGTGCAATGGTGTGCTCTTGCGTGCATTGACGTGCACTGGCGTGCTCTGGCGTGCAATGGTGTGCTCTGGCGTGCACTGGCGTGCTCTGGTGTGCACTGGCGTGCTCTGGCGTGCTCTGGCGTGCACTGGCGTGCTCTGGCGTGCATTGACGTGCTTTGACGTGCACTGGCGTGCTCTGGTGTGAATTGGCGTGCTCTGGCGTGCACTGGCGTGCTCTGGCGTGCACTGGCATGCTCTGGCGTGCACTGGCGTGCTCTGGCGTGCTCTGGCGTGCTCTGGCGTGCTCTGACGTGCACTGGCGTGCTCTGGCTTGCTCTGGCGTGCCTTGACGTGCACTGGCGTGCTCTGGCGTGCACTGGTGTGCTCTGGCGTGCACTAGCGTGCTCTGGCGTGCACTAGCGTGCTCTGGCGTGCTCTGGCGTGCATTGACGTGCTCTGACGTGCACTGGCGTGCTCTGATGTGAATTGGCGTGCTCTGGAGTGCACTGGCGTACTCTGGCGTGCACTGGCGTGCTCTGGCGTGCACTGGCGTGCTCTGGCGTGCTCTGGCGTGCACTGGCGTGCACTGGCGTGCTCTGGTGTGAATTGGCGTGCTCTGGCGTGCACTGGCGTGCTCTGTCGTGCTCTGTCGTGCACTGGCGTGCACTGGCGTGCTCTGGTGTGAATTGGCGTGCTTTGGCGTGCTCTGGCGTGCACTGGCGTGCTCTGGTGTGAATTGGCGTGCTCTGGCGTGCATTGAATTGCTCTGGCGTGCACTGGCGTGCTCTGGCGTGCATTGAATTTCTCTGGCGTGCTCTGTCGTGTTCTGGCGTGCTCTGCTTTGCAGAACTCAAGTGCTTGACAATAGAAATTCACTACCCGACAATAGAACTCAAATAACTTGAATAATTTTTAAAAATTCAAGTGCTTTGATGTGCGTTTATCTCAAACTTTTTGTTCATGATTTGCTCTATAAATTTATTGGTTCAATATACTTGAAATGGTGTATTGGACATTGATTTACACATCCTGTAATTAAAAAATGGTTTTAACAAGTGAAAAAAATATTATAGTAACTTCAAGTGCTGAGCTGTTCTCTGATGTGCTCTACCGTGCTCTGGCGTGCACTGGCGTGCACTGGCGTAATCTGGCGTGCTCTGGCGTGCTCTGGCTTGCTCTGGCTTGCTCTGGCGTGCATTGACGTTCTCTAACGTGCTCTGGCGTATACTGGCGTGCTCTGGTGTGAATTGGCGTGCACTGGCGTGCACTGGCGTGCTCTGGCGTGAACTGGCGTGCTTTGGCGTGCACTTGCGTGCTCTGGTGTGCACTGGCGTGATCTGGCTTTCTCTGGCGTGCATTGACGTGCTCTGGCGTGCTCTGGCGTGCGCTGGCGTGCTCTGGTGTGAATTGGCGTGCACTGGCGTGCTTTGGCGTGCACTGGCGTGCTCTGGCGTGCACTGGCGTGCTCTGGCGTGCATTGACGTGCTCTTACGTGCACTGGCGTGCTCTGGCGTGCATTGACGTGCTCTTACGTGTACTGGCGTGCTCTGGCGTGCTCTGGTGTGAATTGGCGTGCTCTGGCGTGCACTGGCGTGCTCTGGTGTGAATTGGCGTGCTCTGGCGTGCATTGAATTGCTCTGGCGTGCACTGGCGTGCTCTGGTGGGCACTGGCGTGCTCTGACGGGCACTGGCTTGCTCTGGCGTGCATTGGCGTGCTCTGGTGTGAATTGGCGTGCTCTGGCGTGCACTGGCTAGCTCTGTCGTGCACTGGCGTGCTCAGGTGTGCATTGACGTGCTCGTGCGTGCACTGGCGTGCTCTGGCGTGCACTGGCATGCTTGGCGTGCATTGACGTGCTCGTGCGTGCACTGGCGTACTCTGGCGTGCACTGGCTTGCTCTGGCGTGCTCTGGCGTACTCTGGCTTGCTCTGGTGTGCATTGACGTGCTCTGGCGTGCTCTGGCGTATACTGGCGTGCTCTGGTGTGAATTGGCGTGCACTGGCGTGCATTGACGTGCTCTGGCGTGCTCTGGCGTGCATGGACGTGCTCTGCTATGCAGAACTCAAGTGCTTGACAATAGAAATCCACTACCCGACAATAGAACTCAAATAACTTGATTAATTTTTAAAAATTCAAGTGCTGTGATGTGCGTTTTTCTAAAACTTTTTGTTCATGATTAGCTCTATAAATTTATTGATTCTATAGACTTGAAATGGTGTATTGGACATTGATTTACACATCCTGTAATTAAAAAATGGTTTTAACAAGTGAAAAAAATATTATAGCAACTTCAAGTGCTGAGCTGTTCTCTGCTGTGCTCTACCGTATTCTGCTGTGCACCGGCGTGCTCTGGCGTGCTCTGGCGTGCTCTGGCTTGCTCGTGCGTTCATTGACGTGCTCTGGCGTGCTCTGGCGTGCAATGACGTGCTCTGGTGTGAATTGGCGTGCACTGGCGTGCACTGGCGTGCTCTGGTGTGATTTGGCGTGCTCTGGCGTGCATTGAATTGCTCTGGCGTGCACTGGCGTGCTCTGGCGGGCACTGGCGTGCTCTGACGGGCACTGGCGTGCTCTGGCGTGCACTGGCTTGCTCTGGCGTGCACTGGCGTGCTTTGGCGTGCACTTGCGTGCTCTGGCATGCTCTGGCGTGCTCTGGCGTGCTCTGGCTTGCTCTGGCGTGCATTGAAGTGCTCTGGCGTGCACTTGCGTGCACTAGCGTGCTCCCGCGTGCACTTGCGTGCTCTGGCGTGCACTGGCGTGCTCTGGCGTGCACTGGCGTGCTCTGGCGTGCACTGGCGTGCTCTGGCGTGCACTGGCGTGCTCTGGCGTGCACTGGCGTGCTCTGGCGTGCTCTGGCGTGCTCTGGCGTGCACTGTCGTGCTCTTGTGTGAATTGGCGTGCTCTGGCGTGCACTGGCGTGCTCTGGCGTGCACTGGCGTGCTCTGGCGTGCACTGGCGTGCTCTTGTGTGAATTGGCGTGCTCTGGCGTGCTCTAGCGTGCACTGGCGTGCTCCGGCGTGCTCTGTCGTGCTCTGGCGTGCTCTGCTATGCACATCTCAAGTGCTTGACAATAGAAATCCACTACCCGACAATAGAACTCAAATAACTTGAATAATTTTTAAAAATTCAAGTGATGTGATGTGCGTTTTTCTAAAACTTTTTGTTCATGATTAGCTCTATCAATTTATTGATTCAATAGACTTGAAATGGTGTATTGGACATTGATTTACACATCCTGTAATTAAAAAATGGTTTTAACAATTGAAAAAAATATTATAGCAAATTCAAGTGCTGAGCTGTTCTCTGCTGTGCTCTGGCGTGCTCTGGCGTTCTCTGGCGTGTACTGGCGTGCACTGGCGTGCACTGGCGTGCTCTGGCGTGCACTGGCGTGCTCTTGCGTGCGCTGGCGTGCTCTTGCGTGCATTGACGTGCTCTGGCGTGCACTGATGTGCTCTGGTGTGAATTGGCGTGCTCTGGCGTGCACTGGCGTGCTCTGGCGTGCACTGGCGTGCTCTGGCGTGCACTGGCGTGCTCTGGCGTGCACTGGCGTGCACTGGCGTGCTCTGGCGTGCACTGGCGTGCTCTGGTGGGCACTGGCGTGCTCTGGCGTGCACTGGCTTGCTCTGGCGTGCATTTGCGTGCTCTGGTGTGAATTGGCGTGCTCTGGCGTGCACTGGCGAGCTCTGTCGTGCACTGGCGTGCTCAGGTGTGCATTGACGTGCTCGTGCGTGCACTGGCGTGCTCTGGCGTGCACTGGCATGCTCTGGCGTGCATTGACGTGCTCGTGCGTGCACTGGCGTGCTCTGGCGTGCACTGGCTTGCTCTGGCGTGCTCTGGCGTACTCTGGCTTGCTCTGGCGTGCATTGACGTGCTCTGGCGTGCTCTGGCGTATACTGGCGTGCTCTGGTGTGAATTGGCGTGCACTGGCGTGCTTTGACGTGCTCTGGCGTGCTCTGGCGTGCTCTGCCATGCCCTGCTTTGCAGAACTCAAGTGCTTGACAATAGAAATTCACTACACGACAAAAGAACTCAAATAACTTGAATAATTTTTAAAAATTTAAGTGCTGTGATGTGCGTTTATCTCAAACTTTTTGTTCATGATTTGCTCTATAAATTTATTGATTAAATAAACTTGAAATGGTGTATTGGACATTGATTTACACATCCTGTAATTAAAAAATGGTTTTAACAAGTGAAAAAAATATTATAGCAACTTCAAGTGCTGAGCTGTTCTCTGATGTGCTCTACCGTGCTCTGGCGTGCACTGGCGTGCACTGGCGTAATCTGGCGTGCTCTGGCGTGCTCTGGCGTGCTCTGGCTTGCTCTGGCGTGCATTGACGTTCCCTAACGTGCTCTGGCGTATACTGGCGTGCTCTGGTGTGAATTGGCGTGCACTGGCGTGCACTGGCGTGCTCTGGCGTGCACTGGCGTGCTTTGGCGTGCACTTGCGTGCTCTGGTGTGCACTGGCGTGATCTGGCTTGCTCTGGCGTGCATTGACGTTCTCTGGCGTGCTCTGGCGTGCGCTGGCGTGCTATGGTGTGAATTGGCGTGCACTGGCGTGCTTTGGCGTGCACTGGCGTGCTCTGGCGTGCACTGGCGTGCTCTGGCGTGCATTGACGTGCTCTTACGTGCACTGGCGTGCTCTGGCGTGCATTGACGTGCTCTTACGTGTACTGGCGTGCTCTGGCGTGCTCTGGTGTGAATTGGCGTGCTCTGGCGTGCACTGGCGTGCTCTGGTGTGAATTGGCGTGCTCTGGCGTGCATTGAATTGCTCTGGCGTGCACTGGCGTGCTCTGGTGGGCACTGGCGTGCTCTGACGGGCACTGGCGTGCTCTGGCGTGCACTGGCTTGCTCTGGCGTTTATTGGCGTGCTCTGGTGTGAATTGGCGTGCTCTGGCGTGCACTGGCGAGCTCTGTCGTGCACTGGCGTGCTCAGGTGTGCATTGACGTGCTCGTGCGTGCACTGGCGTGCTCTGGCGTGCACTGGCATGCTCTGGCGTGCATTGACGTGCTCGTGCGTGCACTGGCGTGCTCTGGCGTGCACTGGCTTGCTCTGGCGTGCTCTGGCGTACTCTGGCTTGCTCTGGCGTGCATTGACGTGCTCTGGCGTGCTCTGGCGTATACTGGCGTGCTCTGGTGTGAATTGGCGTGCACTGGCGTGCATTGACGTGCTCTGGCGTGCTCTGGCGTGCATGGACGTGCTCTGCTATGCAGAACTCAAGTGCTTGACAATAGAAATCCACTACCCGACAATAGAACTCAAATAACTTGATTAATTTTTAAAAATTCAAGTGCTGTGATGTGCGTTTTTCTAAAACTTTTTGTTCATGATTAGCTCTATAAATTTATTGATTCAATAGACTTTAAATGGTGTATTGGACATTGATTTACACATCCTGTAATTAAAAAATGGTTTTAACAAGTGAAAAAAATATTATAGCAACTTCAAGTGCTGAGCTGTTCTCTGCTGTGCTCTACCGTATTCTGCTGTGCACCGGGGTGCTCTGGCGTGCTCTGGCGTGCTCTGGCTTGCTCGTGCGTTCATTGACGTGCTCTGGCGTGCTCTGGCGTGCACTGGCGTGCTCTGGTGTGAATTGGCGTGCACTGGCGTGCACTGGCGTGCTCTGGTGTGAATTGGCGTGCTCTGGCGAGCATTGAATTGCTCTGGCGTGCACTGGCGTGCTCTGGCGTGCATTGGCGTGCTCTGGCGTGCACTGGCGTGCTCTGACGGGCACTGGCGTGCTCTGGCGTGCACTGGCTTGCTCTGGCGTGCACTGGCGTGCTTTGGCGTGCACTTGCGTGCTCTGGAGTGCTCTGGCGTGCTCTGGCGTGCTCTGGCGTGCTCTGGCTTGCTCTGGCGTGCATTGAAGTGCTCTGGCGTGCACTGGCGTGCACTGGCGTGCTCTGGCGTGCACTTGCGTGCTCTGGCGTGCACTGGCGTGCTCTGGCGTGCACTGGCGTGCTCTGGCGTGCACTGGCGTGCTCTGGCGTGCACTGGCGTGCTCTGGCGTGCACTGGCGTTCTCTGGTGTGAATTGGCGTGCTCTGGCGTGCACTGGCGAGCTCTGTCGTGCACTGGCGTGCTCAGGCGTGCATTGACGTGCTCGTGCGTGCACTGGCGTGCTCTGGCGTGCACTGGCATGCTCTGGCGTGCATTGACGTGCTCGTGCGTGCACTGGCGTGCTCTGGCGTGCACTGGCTTGCTCTGGCGTGCACTGGCGTGCTCTGGCGTGCTCTGGCGTGCTCTGGCATGCCCTGCTTTGCAGAACTCAAGTGCTTGACAATAGAAATTCACTACACGACAATAGAACTCAAATAACTTGAATAATTTTTAAAAATTTAAGTGCTGTGATGTGCGTTTATCTCAAACTTTTTGTTCATGATTTGCTCTATAAAATTATTGATTAAATAAACTTGAAATGGTGTATTGGACATTGATTTACACATCCTGTAATTAAAAAATGGTTTTAACAAGTGAAAAAAATATTATAGCAACTTCAAGTGCTGAGCTGTTCTCTGCTGTGCTCTACCGTGCTCTGGCGTGCACTGGCGTGCACTGGCGTAATCTGGCGTGCTCTGGCGTGCTCTGGCTTGCTCTGGCGTGCATTGACGTTCTCTAACGTGCTCTGGCGTATACTGGCGTGCTCTGGTGTGAATTGGCGTACTCTGGCGTGCACTGGCGTGCTCTGGTGTGAATTGGCGTGCTCTGGCGTGCATTGAATTGCTCTGGCGTGCACTGGCGTGCTCTGGTGGGCACTGGCGTGCTCTGACGGGCACTGGCGTGCTCTGGCGTGCACTGGCTTGCTCTGGCGTGCATTGGCGTGCTCTTGTGTGAATTGGCGTGCTCTGGCGTGCACTGGCGAGCTCTGTCGTGCACTGGCGTGCTCAGGCGTGCATTGACGTGCTCTGGCGTGCACTGGCGTGCTCTGGCGTGCTCTGGCGTGCTCTGGCGTGCTCTGGCTTATTCTGGCGTCCACTGGTGTGCTCTTGCGTGCACTAGCTTGCTGTGGCGTGCACTGGCGTGCTCTGGTGTGAATTGGCGTGCTCTGGCGTGCACTGGCGTACTCTGCCAGAGCTGCCAGCTCAATGGTTTTAACAAGTGAAAAAAATATTATAGCAACTTCAAGTGCTGAGCTGTTCTCTGCTGTGCTCTACCGTATTCTGCTGTGCACCGGCGTGCTCTGGCGTGCTCTGG
Source organism: Daphnia pulicaria (assembly GCF_021234035.1). NCBI lineage: Eukaryota > Metazoa > Arthropoda > Branchiopoda > Diplostraca > Daphniidae > Daphnia > Daphnia pulicaria. The sequence continues at coordinate 42,995,807 of NC_060913.1, read as the reverse complement.
CGTGCTCTGGCTTGCTCGTGCGTTCATTGACGTGCTCTGGCGTGCTCTGCTATGCAGAACTCAAGTGCTTGACAATAGAAATCCACTACCCGACAATAGAACTCAAATAACTTGATTAATTTTTAAAAATTAAAGTGATGTGATGTGCGTTTTTCTAAAACTTTTTGTTCATGATTAGCTCTATAAATTTATTGATTCAATAGACTTGAAATGGTGTATTGGACATTGATTTACACATCCTGTAATTAACAAATGGTTTTAACAAGTAAAAATAATATTATAGCAACTTCAAGTGCTGAGCTGTTCTCTGCTGTGCTCTACTGTGCTCTGGCGTGCACTGGCGTGCTCTGGCGTGCTCTGGCTTGCTCTGGCGTGCATTGACGTGCACTGGCGTGCTCTGGCGTGCACTGGTGTGCTCTGGCGTGCACTGGCGTGCTCTGGCGTGCTCTGCTATGCAGAACTCATTTGCTTGACAATAGAAATCCACTACCCGACAATAGAACTCAAATAACTTGAATAATTTTTAAAAATTCAAGTGCTGTGATGTGCGTTTTTCTCAAACTTTTTGTTCATGATTTGCTTTATAAATTTATTGATTCAATAGACTTGAAATGGTGTATTGGACATTGATTTACACATCCTGTAATTAAAAAATGGTTTTAACAAGTAAAAAAAATATTATAGCAACTTCAAGTGCTGTGCTGTTCTCTGCTGTGCTCTACCGTGCTCTGGCGTGCTCAGGCGTGCTCTGGCTTGCTCTGGCGTGCATTGACGTGCACTGGCGTTTTCTGGCGTGCACTGGTGTGCTCTGGCGTGCACTGGTGTGCTCTGGCGTGCACTGGTGTGCTCTGGCGTGCACTGGTGTGTTCTGGCGTGCACTGGCGTGCTCTGGCGTGCACTGGCGTGCTCTGGCGTGCACTGGCGTGCTCTGGCGTGCACTGGCGTGCTCTGGCGTGCCTCGGCGTGCTCAGGCGTGCACTGGCGTGCTCTTGTGTGAATTGGCGTGCTCTGGCGTGCTCTGGCGTGCTCTGGCGTGTACTGGCGTACTGTGGCGTGCACTAGCGTGCTCTGGCGTGCACTGGCGTGCTCTGGCTTGCATTGTCGTGCTCTGGCGTGCACTGGCGTGCTCTTATGTGAATTGGTTTTGCTCTGGCGTGCACTGGCGTGCACTGGCGTGCTCTGGTGTGCACTGGCGTGCTCTGGCGTGCACTGGCGTGCTCTGGCGTGCACTTGCGTGCTCTGGCTTGCTCTGCTATGCAGAACTCAAGTGCTTGACAATAGAAATCCACTACCCGACAATAGAACTCAAATAACTTGAATAATTTTTAAAAATTCAAGTGCTGTGATGTGCGTTTTTCTAAAACTTTTTGTTCATGATTTGCTTTATAAATTTATTGATTCAATAGACTTGAAATGGTATATTGGACAGTGATTTACACATCCTGTAATTAAAAAATGGTTTTAACAAGTAAAAAAAATATTATAGCAACTTCAAGTGCTGAGCTGTTCTCTGCTGTGCTCTACCTTGCTCTGGCGTGCACTGGCGTGCTCTGGCGTGCTCTGGCGTGCTCTGGCGTGCTCTGGCGTGCACTGGCGTGCTCTGGCGTGCACTGGCGTGCTCTGGCGTGCACTGGCGTGCTCTGGCGTGCACTGGCGTGCTCTGGCGTGCACTGGCGTGCTCTGGCGTGCACTGGCGTGCTCTGGCGTGCAGTGGCGTGCTCTGGCGTGCTCTGGCGTGCACTGGCGTGCTTTGGCGTGCACTGTCGTGCTCTGGTGTGAATTGGCGTGCTCTGGCGTGCTCTGGCGTGCACTGGCGTGCTCTGGCGTGCATTGACTGCTCTGACGTGCACTGGCGTGCTCTGGTGTGAATTGGCGTGCTCTGGCGTGCACTGGCGTGCTCTGGCGTGCACTGGCGTGCTCTGGCGTGCACTGGCGTGCTCTGGCGTGCACTGGCGTGCACTGGCGTGCTCTGACGTGCTCTGGCGTGCTCTGGCGTGCACTGGCGTGCTCTGGCTTGCTCTGGCGTGCATTGACGTGCACTGGCGTGCTCTGGCGTGCACTGGCATTCTCTGGCGTGCTTTGGCGTGCACTGGCGTGCTCTGGTGTGAATTGGCGTGCTCTGGCGTGCACTGGCGTGCTCTGGCGTGCTCTGTCGTGCACTGGCGTGCACTGGCGTGCTCTGGTGTGAGTTGGCGTGCTTTGGCGTGCACTGGCGTGCTCTGTTGTGAATTGGCGTGCTCTGGTTTCTCTGGCGTGCACTGGCGTGCTCTGGCGTGCTCTGTCGTGCTCTGGCTTGCTCTGCTATGCAGAACTCAAGTGCTTGACAATAGAAATCCACTACCCGACAATAGAACTCAAATAACTTGAATAATTTTTAAAAATTCAAGTGCTGTGATGTGCGTTTTTCTAAAACTTTTTGTTCATGATTTGCTTTATAAATTTATTGATTCAATAGACTTGAAATGGTATATTGGACAGTGATTTACACATCCTGTAATTAAAAAATGGTTTTAACAAGTAAAAAAAATATTATAGCAACTTCAAGTGCTGAGCTGTTCTCTGCTGTGCTCTACCTTGCTCTGGCGTGCACTGGCGTGCTCTGGCGTGCTCTGGCGTGCTCTGGCGTGCTCTGGCGTGCACTGGCGTGCTCTGGCGTGCACTGGCGTGCTCTGGCGTGCACTGGCGTGCTCTGGCGTGCACTGGCGTGCTCTGGCGTGCACTGGCGCGCTCTGGCGTGCAGTGGCGTGCTCTGGCGTGCTCTGGCGTGCACTGGCGTGCTTTGTCGTGCACTGTCGTGCTCTGGTGTGAATTGGCGTGCTCTGGCGTGCTCTGGCGTGCACTGGCGTGCTCTGGCGTGCATTGACTGCTCTGACGTGCACTGGCGTGCTCTGGTGTGAATTGGCGTGCTCTGGCGTGCACTGGCGTGCTCTGGCGTGCACTGGCGTGCTCTGGCGTGCACTGGCGTGCACTGGCGTGCTCTGACGTGCTCTGGCGTGCTCTGGCGTGCACTGGCGTGCTCTGGCTTGCTCTGGCGTGCATTGACGTGCACTGGCGTGCTCTGGCGTGCAATGGCGTGCTCTGGCGTGCACTGGCGTGCTCTGGCGTTCTCTGGCGTGCTTTGGCGTGCACTGGCGTGCTCTGGTGCGAATTGGCGTGCTCTGGCGTGCACTGGCGTGCTCTGGCGTGCTCTGTCGTGCACTGGCGTGCACTGGCGTGCTCTGGTGTGAGTTGGCGTGCTTTGGCGTGCACTGGCGTGCTCTGTTGTGAATTGGCGTGCTCTGGTTTCTCTGGCGTGCACTGGCGTGCTCTGGCGTGCTCTGTCGTGCTCTGGCGTGCTCTGCTATGCAGGTCTCAAGTGCTTGACAATAGAAATCCACTACCCGACAATAGAACTCAAATAACTTGAATAATTTTTAAAAATTCAAGTGCTGTGATGTGCGTTTTTCTAAAACTTTTTGTTCATGATTTGCTTTATAAATTTATTGATTCAATAGACTTGAAATGGTGTATTGGACATTGATTTACACATCCTGTAATTAAAAAATGGTTTTAACAAGTAAAAAAAATATTATAGCAACTTCAAGTGCTGAGCTGTTCTCTGCTGTGCTCTACCGTGCTCTGGCGTGCACTGGCGTGCTCTGGCGTGCTCTGGCTTGCACTGGCGTGCATTGACGTGCACTGGCGTGCTCTGGCGTGCACTGGTGTGCTCTGGCGTGCACTGGCGTGCTGTGGCGTGCTCTGGCGTGCACTGGCGTGCTCTGGCGTGCACTGGCGTGCTTTTGCGTGCGCTGGCGTGCTCTTGCGTGCATTGAAGTGCTCTGGCGTGCACTGATGTGCTCTGGTGTGAATTGGCGTGCTCTGGCGTGCACTGGCGTGCTCTGGTGTGCACTGGCGTGCTCTGGCGTGCTCTGGCGTGCTCTGGCGTGCACTGGCGTGCTCTGGCGTGCACTGGCGTGCACTGGCGTGCTCTGGCGTGCACTGGCGTGCTCTGGCGTGCACTGGCGTGCTCTTGCGTGCAGTGGCGTGCTCTGGCGTGCATTGACGTGCTCTGGCGTGCACTGGCATGCTCTGGTGTGAATTGGCGTGCTCTGGCTTGCTCTGGCGTGCTCTGGCTTGCTCTGGCGTGCATTGACATGCACTGGCGTGCTCTGGCGTGCACTGGTGTGCTCTGTCGTGCACTGGCATGCTCTGGTGTGCACTGGCGTGCACTGGCGTGCTCTGGCGTGCAATGGCGTGCTCTGGCGTGCATTGACATGCTCTGACGTGCACGGGCGTGCTCTGGTGTGAATTAACGTGCTCTGGCGTGCTCCGGCGTGCTCTGGCGTGCACTGGCGCGCTCTGGCGTGCACTGGCGTGCTCTGGCTTGCTCTGGCGTGCATTGACATGCACTGGCGTGCTCTGGCGTGCACTGGTGTGCTCTGGCGTGCACTGGCGTGCTCTGGCGTGCTCTGGCGTGCTCTGGCGTGCTCTCGCGTGCACTGGCGTGCTCTGGATTGCTCTGGCGTGCAGTGGCGTGCTCTGGCGTGCACTGGCGTGCTCTGGCGTGCTCTGGCGTGCTCTTGCGTGCAGTGGCGTGCTCTGGCGTGCATTGACGTGCTCTGGCGTCCACTGGCATGCTCTGGTGTGAATTGGCGTGTTCTGGCTTGCTCTGGAGTGCTCTGGCTTGCTCTGGCGTGCATTGACATGCACTGGCGTGCTCTGGCGTGCACTGGTGTGCTCTGGCGTGCACTGGCGTGCTCTGGTGTGCACTGGCGTGCACTGGCGTGCTCTGGCGTGCAATGGCGTGCTCTGGCGTGCATTGACGTGCTCTGACGTGCACGGGCGTGCTCTGGTGTGAATTGCCGTGCTCTGGCGTGCTCTGGCGTGCTCTGGCGTGCTCTGGCGTGCACTGGCGCGCTCTGGCGTGCACTGGCGTGCTCTGGCGTGCTCTGGTGTGAATTGGCGTGCTCTGGCGTGCACTGGCTTGCCCTGGCGTGCTCTGTCGTGCTCTGGCGTGTACTGGCGTGCACTGGCGTGCTCTGGTGTGATTTGGCGTGCTCTGGCGTGCACTGCTGCTCTGGTGCTCTGGCGTTTACTGGCGTGCTCTGGCGTGCACTGGCGTGCTCTGGCGTGCACTGGCGTGCTCTGGCGTGCACTGGCGTGCTCTGGCGTGCACTGGCGTTCTCTGGCGTGCTCTGGCGTGCACTGGCGTGCTTTGGCGTGCACTGGCGTAATCTGGTGTGAATTGGCGTGCACTGGCGTGCTCTGGTGTGAATTGGCGTGCTCTGGCGTGCACTGGCGTGCTCTGGTATGAATTGGCGTACTCTGGCGTGCACTGGCGTTCTCCGGCGTGCACTGGCGTGCTTTGGCGTGCATTGACGTGCTCTGGCGTGCACTGGCGTGCTCTAACGTGCACTGGCGTGCTCTGGCGTGCACTGGCTTGCTCTGGCGTGCACTGGCGTGCTCTGGCGTGCACTGGCTTGCTCTGGCGTGCACTGGCGTGCTCTGGCGTGCATTAAAGTGCTCTGGCGTGCACTGGCGTGCTCTTGCGTGCACTGGCGTGCTCTTGCGTGCACTGGCGTGCTCTGGCGTGCATTGACGTGCTCTGGCGTGCACTGGCGTGCTCTGGTGTGAATTGGCGTGCTCTTGCGTGCTCTGGCGTGCTCTGGCTTGCTCTGGCGTGCATTGACGTGCACTGGCGTGCTCTGGCGTGCAATGGTGTGCTCTGGCGTGCACTGGCGTGCTCTGGCGTGCACTGGCGTGCTCTGGCGTGCACTGGCGTGCTCTGGTGTGCACTGGCGTGCTCTGGCGTGCTCTGGCGTGCATTGACGTGCTCTGACGTGCACTGGCGTGCTCTGGTGTGAATTGGCGTGCTCTGGCGTGCACTGGCGTGCTCTGGCGTGCACTGGCGTACTCTGGCGTGCTCTGGCGTGCACTGGCGTGCTCTAGCGTGCACTGGCGTGCTCTGGCGTGCTCTGGCGTGCACTGGCGTGTTTTTGCGTGCACTGTCGTGCTCTGGTGTGAATTGGCGTGCTCTGGCGTGCCCTGGGGTGCTCTGGCGTGCATTGACGTGCTCTGACGTGCACTGGGGTGCTCTGGTGTGAATTGGCGTGCTCTGGCGTGCACTGGCGTGCTCTGGCTTGCATTGACGTGCTCTGGCGTGCACTGGTGTGCTCTGGCGTGCACTGGCGTGCTCTGGCTTGCTCTGCCGTGCATTGACCTGCTCTGACGTGCACTGGCGTGCTCTGGTGTGAATTGGCGTGCTCTGGCGTGCACTGGCATGCTCTGGCGTGCACTGGCGTGCTCTGGCGTTTAATGGCGTGCTCTGGCGTGCACTGGCGTGCTCTGGCGTGCTCTGGCGTGCACTGGCGTGCTCTGGCGTTTACTGGCGTGCTCTTGCGAGCACTGGCGTGCTCTGGCGTGCACTGGCATGCTCTGGCGTGCACTTGCGTGCTCTGGAGTGCACTGGCGTGCTCTGGCGTGCACTGGCGTGCACTAGCGTGCTTTGGCGTGCACTGGCTTGCTCTGGTGTGAATTGGCGTGCACTGGCGTGCACTGGCGTGCTCTGGCGTGCTCTGTCGTGCTCTGTCGTGCACTGGCGTGCTCTGGTGTGAATTGGCGTGCTCTGGCATGCTCTGGTTTGAATTGGCGTATTCTGGCGTGCACTGGCGTGCTCTGGCGTGCACTGGCGTGCTTTGGCGTGCATTGACGTGCTCTGGCGTGCACTGGCGTGCTCTGGCGTGCACTGGCGTGCTCTGGCGTGCACTGGCGTGCTCTGGCGTGCACTGGCGTGCTCTGGCGTGCACTGGCGTGCTCTGGCGTGCACTGGCGTGCTCTGGCGTGCACTGGCGTGCTCTGGCGTGCACTGGCGTGCTCTGGCGTGCACTGGCGTGCTCTGGCGTGCATTGACGTTCTCAGGCGTGCGCTGGCGTGCTCTGGTGTGAATTGGCGTGCTCTGGCGTGCTCTGGCGTGCTCTGGCTTGCTCTGGCTTGTACTAGCGTGCACTGGCGTGCTCTGGTGTGAATTGGCGTGCTCTGGCGTGCTCTGGTGTGAATTGGCGTGCTCTGGCGTGCTCTGGCTTGCTCTGGCGTGCATTGACGTGCACTGGCGTGCTCTGGCGTGCAATGGTGTGCTCTGGCGTGCACTGGCGTGCACTGGCGTGCTTTGGCGTGCACTGGCTTGCTCTGGTGTGAATTGGCGTGCACTGGCGTGCACTGGCGTGCTCTGGCGTGCTCTGTCGTGCTCTGTCGTGCACTGGCGTGCTCTGGTGTGAATTGGCGTGCTCTGGCATGCTCTGGTTTGAATTGGCGTGCACTGGCGTGCTTTGGCGTGCATTGGCGTGCTCTGACGTGCACTGGCGTGCTCTGGTGTGAATTGGCGTGCTCTGGCGTGCACTGGCGTGCTCTGGCGTGCACTGGCGTGCTCTGGCGTGCACTGGCGTGCTCTGGAGTGAATTGGCGTGCTCTGGCGTGCACTGGCGTGCTCTGGCGTGCACTGGCGTGCTCTGGAGTGCTCTGGCGTGCTCTTGCGTGCTCTGGCGTGCACTGGCGTGCTCTGGCTTGCTCTGGCGTGCATTGACGTGCACTGGCGTGCTCTGGCGTGCACTGGTGTACTCTGGCGTGCACTAGCGTGCTCTGGCGTGCTCTGGCGTGCACTGGCGTGCTCTGGCTTGCATTGACGAGCTCTGACGTGCACTGGCGTGCTCTGATGTGAATTGGCGTGCTCTGGCGTGCATTGGCGTGCTCTGGCGTGCACTGGCGTACTCTGGCGTGCTCTGGCGTGCACTGGCGTGCTCTAGCGTGCACTGGCGTGCTCTGGCGTGCTCTGGCGTGCACTGGCGTGTTTTGGCGTGCACTGTCGTGCTCTGGTGTGAATTGGCGTGCTCTGGCGTGCCCTGGGGCGCTCTGGCGTGCTCTGGCGTGCTCTGGCGTGCTCTGGCGTGCATTGACGTGCACTGACGTGCACTGGGGTGCTCTGGTGTGAATTGGCGTGCTCTGGCGTGCACTGGCGTGCTCTGGCTTGCATTGACGTGCTCTGGCGTGCACTGGTGTGCTCTGGCGTGCACTGGCGTGCTCTGGCTTGCTCTGGCGTGCATTGACCTGCTCTGACGTGCACTGGCGTGCTCTGGTGTGAATTGGCGTGCTCTGGCGTGCACTGGCATGCTCTGGCGTGCACTTGCGTGCTCTGGCGTTTAATGGCGTGCTCTGGCGTGCACTGGCGTGCTCTGGCGTGCACTGGCGTGCTCTGGCGTGCACTGGCGTGCTCTGGCGTGCACTGGCTTGCTCTGGTGTGAATTGGCGTGCACTGGCGTGCACTGGCGTGCTCTGGCGTGCTCTGTCGTGCTCTGTCGTGCACTGGCGTGCTCTGGTGTGAATTGGCGTGCTCTGGCATGCTCTGGTTTGAATTGGCGTGCACTGGCGTGCTTTGGCGTGCATTGGCGTGCTCTGACGTGCACTGGCGTGCTCTGGTGTGAATTGGCGTGCTCTGGCGTGCACTGGCGTGCTCTGGCGTGCACTGGCGTGCTCTGGCGTGCACTGGCGTGCTCTGGAGTGAATTGGCGTGCTCTGGCGTGCACTGGCGTGCTCTGGCGTGCACTGGCGTGCTCTGGAGTGCTCTGGCGTGCTCTTGCGTGCTCTGGCGTGCACTGGCGTGCTCTGGCTTGCTCTGGCGTGCATTGACGTGCACTGGCGTGCTCTGGCGTGCACTGGTGTACTCTGGCGTGCACTAGCGTGCTCTGGCGTGCTCTGGCGTGCACTGGCGTGCTCTGGCTTGCATTGACGAGCTCTGACGTGCACTGGCGTGCTCTGATGTGAATTGGCGTGCTCTGGCGTGCACTGGCGTGCTCTGGCGTGCACTGGCGTACTCTGGCGTGCTCTGGCGTGCACTGGCGTGCTCTAGCGTGAACTGGCGTGCTCTGGCGTGCTCTGGCGTGCACTGGCGTGTTTTGGCGTGCACTGTCGTGCTCTGGTGTGAATTGGCGTGCTCTGGCGTGCCCTGGGGCGCTCTGGCGTGCTCTGGCGTGCTCTGGCGTGCTCTGGCGTGCATTGACGTGCACTGACGTGCACTGGGGTGCTCTGGTGTGAATTGGCGTGCTCTGGCGTGCACTGGCGTGCTCTGGCTTGCATTGACGTGCTCTGGCGTGCACTGGTGTGCTCTGGCGTGCACTGGCGTGCTCTGGCTTGCTCTGGCGTGCATTGACCTGCTCTGACGTGCACTGGCGTGCTCTGGTGTGAATTGGCGTGCTCTGGCGTGCACTGGCATGCTCTGGCGTGCACTTGCGTGCTCTGGCGTTTAATGGCGTGCTCTGGCGTGCACTGGCGTGCTCTGGCGTGCACTGGCGTGCTCTGGCGTGCACTGGCGTGCTCTGGCGTGCACTGGCGTGCTCTGGCGTGCACTGGCGTGCTCTGGCGTGCACTGGCGTGCTCTGGCGTGCACTGGCGTGCTCTGGCGTGCACTGGCGTATTCTGGTTTGAATTGGCGTACTCTGGCGTGCACTGGCGTGCTTTTGGCGTGCATTGACGTGCTCTGGCGTGCACTGGCGTGCTCTGGCGTGCACAGGCGTGCTCTGGCGTGCAACTGGCGTGCTCTGGCGTGCATTGACGTGCTCTGGCGTGCACTGGCGTGCTCTTGCGTGCATTTTGCTCTGGCGTGCCTTGACATGCACTGGCGTGCTCTGGCGTGCACTGGTGTGCTCTGGCGTGCACTGGCTTGCTCTGGCGTGCTCTGGCGTGCTCTGGCGTGCATTGACGTGCACTGACGTGCACTGGCGTGCTCTGGCGTGCACTGGCGTGCACTGGCGTGCTCTGGCGTGCTCTGTCGTGCTCTGGCGTGCACTGGCGTGCACTGGCGTGCTCTGGTGTGAATTGGCGTGCTCTGGTGTGAATTGGCGTGCTCTGGCGTGCACTGGCGTGCTCTTGCGTGCATTGACGTGCTCTGACGTGCACTGGCGTGCTCTGGTGTGAATTGGCTTGCTCTGGCGTGCTCTGGCGTGCTCTGGCGTGCACTGGCGTGCACTGGCGTGCTCTGGTGTGAATTGGCGTGCTCTGGCGTGCACTGGCGTGCTCTGGTGTGAATTGGCGTGCTCTGGCGTGCTCTGTCGTGCTCTGGCGTGTACTGGCGTGCACTGACGTGCTCTGGTGTGAATTGGCGTGCTCTGGTGTGAATTGGCGTGCTCTGGCGTGCACTGGCGTTCTCTGGCGTGCACGGGCGTGCTCTGCTATGCAGAACTCAAGTGCTTGACAATAGAAATCCACTACCCGACAATAGAACTCAAATAACTTGAATAATTTTTAAAAATTCAAGTGCTGTGATGTGCGTTTTTCTAAAACTTTTTGTTCATGATTTGCTCTATAAATTTATTTATTCAATAGACTTGAAATGGTGTATTGGACATTGATTTACACATCCTGTAATTAAAAAATTGTTTTAACAAGTGAAAAAAATATTATAGCAACTTCAAGTGCTGAGCTGTTCTCTGCTGTGCTCTACCGTGCTCTGGCGTGCACTGGCGTGCTCTGGCGTGCTCTGGCGTGCACTGGCGTGCTCTTGCGTGCACTGGCGTGCTCTGGTGTGCTCTGGCGTGAATTGGCGTGCTCTGGCGTGCACTGGCGTTCTCTGGCGTGCACTGGCGTGCTCTGGGGTGAATTGGCGTGCTCTCGCGTGCTCTGGCGTGTACTGGCGTGCTCTGGCGTGCACTGGCGTGCTCTGGAGTGCACTGGCGTGCTCTGGCGTGCACTGGCGTGCTCTGGCGTGCACTGGCGTGCTCTGGCGTGCACTGGAGTGCTTTTGCGTGCGCTGGCGTGCTCTTGCGTGCACTGGCGTGCACTGGCGTGCTCTGGCGTACACTGGCGTGCTCTGGCGTGCACTGGCGTGCTCTGGCGTGCACTGGCGTGCTCTGGTGTGAATTGGCGTGCTCTGGCGTGCACTGGCGTGCTCTGGCGTGCACTGGCGTGCACTGGAGTGCTCTGGCGTGCTCTGGCGTGCTCTGTCGTGCTCTGGTGTAAATTGGCGTGCTCTGGCGTGCACTGTCGTGCTCTGGCGTGCTCTGTCGTGCTCTGGCGTGTACTGGCGTGCACTGGCGTGCTCTGGTGTGAATTGGCGTGCTCTGGCGTGCATTGTAATGTACGTATTTATATGTACGTATTTATATGGCGTGGCGTGCTCTGGCGTGCTCTGGTTTGCACTGGCGTGCTCTGGCGTGCACTGGCGTGCTCTGGCGTGCTCTTGCGTGCAGTGGCGTGCTCTGGCGTGCATTGTAATGTACGTATTTATATGTACGTATTTATATGGCGTGGCGTGCTCTGGCGTGCATTGACGTGCTCTGGCGTGCACTGGCGTGCTCTGGTGTGAATTGGCGTGCTCTGGCGTGGACTGGCGTGCTCTGGCGTGCTCTGGCGTGCTCTGGCGTGCTCTGGCGTGCACTGGCGTGCTTTGGCGTGCACTGTCGTGTTCTGGTGTGAATTGGCGTGCTCTGGCGTGCACTGGCGTGCTCTGGCGTGCTCTGGCTTGCACTGGCGTGCATTGACGTGCACTGGCGTGCTCTGGCGTGCACTGGTGTGCTCTGGTGTGCACTGGCGTGCTCTGGCGTGCTCTGCTATGCAGAACTCAAGTGCTTGACAATAGAAATCCACTACCCGACAATAGAACTAAAATAACTTGAATAATTTTTAAAAATTCAAGTGCTGTGATGTGCGTTTTTCTAAAACTTTTTGTTCATGATTTGCTTTATAAATTTATTGATTCAATAGACTTGAAATGGTGTATTGGACATTGATTTACACATCCTGTAATTAAAAAATGGTTTTAACAAGTAAAAAAAATATTATAGCAACTTCAAGTGCTGAGCTGTTCTCTGCTGTGCTCTACCGTGCTCTGGCGTGCACTGGCGTGCTCTGGCGTGCACTGGCGTGCTCTGGCATGCACTGGCGTGCTCTGGCGTGCACTGGCGTGCTCTGGCGTGCTCTGGCGTGAATTGGCGTGCTCTGGCGTGCACTGGCGTTCTCTGGCGTGCACTGGCGTGCTCTGGGGTGAATTGGCGTGCTCTGGCGTGCTCTGGCGTGTACTGGCGTGCTCTGGCGTGCACTGGCGTGCTCTGGCGTGCACTGGCGTGCTCTGGCGTGCACTGGCGTGCTCTGGCGTGCACTGGCGTGCTCTGGCGTGTACTGGCGTGCTTTTGCGTGCGCTGGCGTGCTCTTGCGTGCATTGAAGTGCTCTGGCGTGCACTGATGTGCTCTGGTGTGAATTGGCGTGCTCTGGCGTGCACTGGCGTGCTCTGGTGTGCACTGGCGTGCTCTGGCGTGCACTGGCGTGCTCTGGCGTGCACTGGCGTGCACTGGCGTGCTCTGGCGTGCACTGGCGTGCTCTGGCGTGCACTGGCGTGCTCTGGCGTGCATTGACGTGCTCTGGCGTGCACTGGCATGCTCTGGTGTGAATTGGCGTGCTCTGGCTTGCTCTGGCGTGCTCTGGCTTGCTCTGGCGTGCTCTGGCGTGCACTGGTGTGCTCTGGCGTGCACTGGCATGCTCTGGTGTGCACTGGCGTGCACTGGCGTGCTCTGGCGTGCAATGGCGTGCTCTGGCGTGCATTGACGTGCTCTGACGTGCACGGGCGTGCTCTGGTGTGAATTGGCGTGCTCTGGCGTGCTCTGGCGTGCTCTGGCGTGCTCTGGCGTGCACTGGCGCGCTCTGGCGTGCACTGGCGTGCTCTGGCTTGCTCTGGCGTGCATTGACATGCACTGGCGTGCTCTGGCGTGCACTGGTGTGCTCTGGCGTGCACTGGCGTGCTCTGGCGTGCTCTGGCGTGCTCTGGCGTGCTCTGGCTTGCTCTGGCGTGCACTGGCGTGCTCTGGCGTGCACTGGCGTGCTCTGGCGTGCTCTGGCGTGCTCTTGCGTGCAGTGGCGTGCTCTGGCGTGCATTGACGTGCTCTGGCGTGCACTGGCATGCTCTGGTGTGAATTGGCGTGCTCTGGCTTGCTCTGGCGTGCTCTGGCTTGCTCTGGCGTGCATTGACATGCACTGGCGTGCTCTGGCGTGCACTAGTGTGCTCTGGCGTGCACTGGCGTGCTCTGGTGTGCACTGGCGTGCTCTGGCGTGCAATGGCGTGCTCTGGCGTGCATTGACGTGCTCTGACGTGCACGGGCGTGCTCTGGTGTGAATTGGCGTGCTCTGGCGTGCTCTGGCGTGCTCTGGCGTGCTCTGGCGTACACTGGCGCGCTCTGGCGTGCACTGGCGTGCTCTGGCGTGCTGTGGTGTGAATTGGCGTGCTCTGGCGTGCACTGGCTTGCTCTGGCGTGCTCTGTCCTGCTCTGTCGTGTACTGGCGTGCACTGGCGTGCTCTGGTGTGATTTGGCGTGCTCTGGCGTGCACTGCTGCTCTGGTGCTCTGGCGTTTACTGGCGTGCTCTGGCGTGCACTGGCGTGCTCTGGCGTGCACTGGCGTGCTCTGGCGTGCACTGGCGTGCTCTGGCGTGCACTGGCGTTCTCTGGCGTGCTCTGGCGTGCACTGGCGTGCTTTGGCGTGCACTGGCGTAATCTGGTGTGAATTGGCGTGCACTGGCGTGCTCTGGTGTGAATTGGCGTGCTCTGGCGTGCACTGGCGTGCTCTGGTATGAATTGGCGTACTCTGGCGTGCACTGGCGTTCTCCGGCGTGCACTGGCGTGCTTTGGCGTGCATTGACGTGCTCTGGCGTGCACTGGCGTGCTCTAACGTGCACTGGCGTGCTCTGGCGTGCACTGGCTTGCTCTGGCGTGCACTGGCGTGCTCTGGCGTGCACTGGCTTGCTCTGGCGTGCACTGGCGTGCTCTGGCGTGCATTGAAGTGCTCTGGCGTGCACTGGCGTGCTCTTGCGTGCACTGGCGTGCTCTGGCGTGCATTGACGTGTTCTGGCGTGCACTGGCGTGCTCTGGTGTGAATTGGCGTGCTCTGGCGTGCTCTGGCGTGCTCTGGCTTGCTCTGGCGTGCATTGACGTGCACTTGCGTGCTCTAACGTGCAATGGTGTGCTCTGGCGTGCACTGGCGTGCTCTGGTGTGCACTGGCGTGCTCTGGCGTGCTCTGGCGTGCATTGACGTGCTCTGACGTGCACTGGCGTGCTCTGGTGTGAATTGGCGTGCTCTGGCGTGCACTGGCGTGCTCTGGCGTGCACTGGCGTGCTCTGGCGTGCTCTGGCGTGCTCTGGCGTGCACTGGCGTGCTCTGGCTTGCTCTGGCGTGCATTGACGTGCACTGGCGTGCTCTGGCGTGCACTGGTTTGCTCTGGCGTGCACTAGCGTGCTCTGGCGTGCTCTGGCGTTCACTGGCGTGCTCTGGCTTGCATTGACGTGCTCTGACGTGCACTGGCGTGCTCTGATGTGAATTGGCGTGCTCTGGCGTGCACTGGCGTACTCTGGCGTGCACTGGCGTACTCTGGCGTGCTCTGGCGTGCACTGGCGTGCTCTAGCGTGCACTGGCGTGCTCTGGCGTGCTCTGGCGTGCACTGGCGTGTTTTTGCGTGCACTGTCGTGCTCTGGTGTGAATTGGCGTGCTCTGGCGTGCCCTGGGGTGCTCTGGCGTGCATTGACGTGCTCTGACGTGCACTGGGGTGCTCTGGTGTGAATTGGCGTGCTCTGGCGTGCACTGGCGTGCTCTGGCTTGCATTGACGTGCTCTGGCGTGCACTGGTGTGCTCTGGCGTGCACTGGCGTGCTCTGGCTTGCTCTGGCGTGCATTGACCTGCTCTGACGTGCACTGGCGTGCTCTGGTGTGAATTGGCGTGCTCTGGCGTGCATTGACCTGCTCTGACGTGCACTGGCGTGCTCTGGTGTGAATTGGCGTGCTCTGGCGTGCACTGGCATGCTCTGGCGTGCACTGGCGTGCTCTGGCGTTTACTGGCGTGCTCTGGCGAGCACTGGCGTGCTCTGGCGTGCACTGCCGTGCTCTGGCGTGCACCGGCATGCTCTGGCGTGCACTTGCGTGCTCTGGAGTGCACTGGCGTGCTCTGGCGTGCACTGGCGTGCACTGGCGTGCTTTGGCGTGCACTGGCTTGCTCTGGTGTGAATTGGCGTGCACTGGCGTGCACTGGCGTGCTCTGGCGTGCTCTGTCGTGCTCTGTCGTGCACTGGCGTGCTCTGGTGTGAATTGGCGTGCTCTGGCATGCTCATGTTTGAATTGGCGTACTCTGGCGTGAACTGGCGTGCTCTGGCGTGCACTGGCGTGCTTTGGCGTGCATTGACGTGCTCTGGCGTGCACTGGCGTGCTCTGGCGTGCACTGGCGTGCTCTGGCGTGCACTGGCGTGCTCTGGCGTGCACTGGCGTGCTCTGGCGTGCACTGGCGTGCTCTGGCGTGCACTGGCGTGCTCTGGCGTGCACTGGCGTGCTCTGGCGTGCACTGGCGTGCTCTGGCGTGCACTGGCGTGCTTTTGCGTGCGCTGGCGTGCTCTTGCGTGCATTGAAGTGCTCTGGCGTGCACTGATGTGCTCTGGTGTGAATTGGCGTGCTCTGGCGTGCACTGGCGTGCTCTGGTGTGCACTGGCGTGCTCTGGCGTGCTCTGGCGTGCTCTGGCGTGCACTGGCGTGCTCTGGCGTGCACTGGCGTGCACTGGCGTGCTCTGGCGTGCACTGGCGTACTCTGGCGTGCACTGGCGTGCTCTTGCATGCAGTGGCGTGCTCTGGCGTGCATTGACGTGCTCTGGCGTGCACTGGCATGCTCTGGTGTGAATTGGCGTGCTCTGGCTTGCTCTGGCGTGCTCTGGCTTGCTCTGGCGTGCATTGACATGCACTGCCGTGCTCTGGCGTGCACTGGTGTGCTCTGGCGTGCACTGGCATGCTCTGGTGTGCACTGGCGTGCACTGGCGTGCTCTGGCGTGCAATGGCGTGCTCTGGCGTGCATTGACGTGCTCTGACGTGCACGGGCGTGCTCTGGTGTGAATTGGCGTGCTCTGGCGTGCTCTGCCGTGCTCTGGTGTGCTCTGGCGTGCTTTGGCGCGCTCTGGCGTGCACTGGCGTGCTCTGGCGTGCTCTGGTGTGAATTGGCGTGCTCTGGCGTGCACTGGCTTGCTCTGGCGTGCTCTGTCGTGCTCTGGCGTGTACTGGCGTGCACTGGCGTGCTCTGGTGTGATTTGGCGTGCTCTGGCGTGCACTGCTGCTCTGGTGCTCTGGCGTTTACTGGCGTGCTCTGGCGTGCACTGGCGTGCTCTGGTGTGCACTGGCGTGCTCTGGCGTGCACTGGCGTGCTCTGGCGTGCACTGGCGTGCTCTGGCGTGCACTGGCGTGCTCTGGCGTGCACTGGCGTGCTCTGGCGTGCACTCGCGTTCTCTGGCGTGCTCTGGCGTGCACTGGCGTGCTTTGGCGTGCACTGGCGTAATCTGGTGTGAATTGGCGTGCACTGGCGTGCTCTGGTGTGAATTGGCGTGCTCTGGCGTGCACTGGCGTGCTCTGGTATGAATTGGCGTACTCTGGCGTGCACTGGCGTTCTCCGGCGTGCACTGGCGTGCTTTGGCGTGCATTGACGTGCTCTGGGGTGCACTGGCGTGCTCTAACGTGCACTGGCGTGCTCTGGCGTGCACTGGCTTGCTCTGGCGTGCACTGGCGTGCTCTGGCGTGCACTGGCTTGCTCTGGCGTGCAGTGGCGTGCTCTGGCGTGCATTGAAGTGCTCTGGCGTGCACTGGCGTGCTCTTGCGTGCACTGGCGTGCTCTGGCGTGCATTGACGTGCTCTGGCGTGCACTAGCGTGCTCTGGTGTGAATTGGCGTGCTCTGGCGTGCTCTGGCGTGCTCTGGCTTGCTCTGGCGTGCATTGACGTGCACTGGGGTGCTCTGGCGTGCACTGGCGTGCTCTGGCGTGCACTGGCGTGCTCTGGCGTGCACTGGCGTGCTCTGGCGTGCACTGGCGTGCTCTGGCGTGCACTGGGGTGCTCTGGCGTGCACTGGCGTGCTCTGGCGTGCACTGGCGTGCTCTGGCGTGCACTGGCGTGCTCTGGCGTGCACTGGCGTGCTCTGGCGTGCACTGGCGTGCTCTGGCGTGCACTGGCGTGCTCTGGCGTGCACTGGCGTGCTCTGGCGTGCACTGGCGTGCTCTGGCGTGCACTGGCGTGCTTTTGCGTGCGCTGGCGTGCTCTTGCGTGCATTGAAGTGCTCTGGCGTGCACTGATGTGCTCTGGTGTGAATTGGCGTGCTCTGGCGTGCACTGGCGTGCTCTGGTGTGCACTGGCGTGCTCTGGCGTGCTCTGGCGTGCTCTGGCGTGCACTGGCGTGCTCTGGCGTGCACTGGCGTGCACTGGCGTGCTCTGGCGTGCACTGGCGTACTCTGGCGTGCACTGGCGTGCTCTTGCATGCAGTGGCGTGCTCTGGCGTGCATTGACGTGCTCTGGCGTGCACTGGCATGCTCTGGTGTGAATTGGCGTGCTCTGGCTTGCTCTGGCGTGCTCTGGCTTGCTCTGGCGTGCATTGACATGCACTGCCGTGCTCTGGCGTGCACTGGTGTGCTCTGGCGTGCACTGGCATGCTCTGGTGTGCACTGGCGTGCACTGGCGTGCTCTGGCGTGCAATGGCGTGCTCTGGCGTGCATTGACGTGCTCTGACGTGCACGGGCGTGCTCTGGTGTGAATTGGCGTGCTCTGGCGTGCTCTGCCGTGCTCTGGTGTGCTCTGGCGTGCTTTGGCGCGCTCTGGCGTGCACTGGCGTGCTCTGGCTTGCTCTGGCGTGCATTGACATGCACTGGCGTGCTCTGGCGTGCACTGGTGTGCTCTGGCGTGCACTGGCGTGCTCTGGTGTGCACTGGCGTGCACTGGCGTGCTCTGGCGTGCAATGGCGTGCTCTGGCGTGCATTGACGTGCTCTGACGTGCACGGGCGTGCTCTGGTGTGAATTGGCGTGCTCTGGCGTGCTCTGGCGTGCTCTGGCGTGCTCTGGCGTGCACTGGCGCGCTCTGGCGTGCACTGGCGTGCTCTGGCGTGCTCTGGTGTGAATTGGCGTGCTCTGGCGTGCACTGGCTTGCTCTGGCGTGCTCTGTCGTGCTCTGGCGTGTACTGGCGTGCACTGGCGTGCTCTGGTGTGATTTGGCGTGCTCTGGCGTGCACTGCTGCTCTGGTGCTCTGGCGTTTACTGGCGTGCTCTGGCGTGCACTGGCGTGCTCTGGTGTGCACTGGCGTGCTCTGGCGTGCACTGGCGTGCTCTGGCGTGCACTGGCGTGCTCTGGCGTGCACTGGCGTGCTCTGGCGTGCACTCGCGTTCTCTGGCGTGCTCTGGCGTGCACTGGCGTGCTTTGGCGTGCACTGGCGTAATCTGGTGTGAATTGGCGTGCACTGGCGTGCTCTGGTGTGAATTGGCGTGCTCTGGCGTGCACTGGCGTGCTCTGGTATGAATTGGCGTACTCTGGCGTGCACTGGCGTTCTCCGGCGTGCACTGGCGTGCTTTGGCGTGCATTGACGTGCTCTGGGGTGCACTGGCGTGCTCTAACGTGCACTGGCGTGCTCTGGCGTGCACTGGCTTGCTCTGGCGTGCACTGGCGTGCTCTGGCGTGCACTGGCTTGCTCTGGCGTGCAGTGGCGTGCTCTGGCGTGCATTGAAGTGCTCTGGCGTGCACTGGCGTGCTCTTGCGTGCACTGGCGTGCTCTGGCGTGCATTGACGTGCTCTGGCGTGCACTAGCGTGCTCTGGTGTGAATTGGCGTGCTCTGGCGTGCTCTGGCGTGCTCTGGCTTGCTCTGGCGTGCATTGACGTGCACTGGGGTGCTCTGGCGTGCACTGGCGTGCTCTGGCGTGCACTGGCGTGCTCTGGCGTGCACTGGCGTGCTCTGGCGTGCACTGGCGTGCTCTGGCGTGCACTGGCGTGCTCTGGCGTGCACTGGCGTGCTCTGGCGTGCACTGGCGTGCTCTGGCGTGCACTGGCGTGCTCTGGCGTGCACTGGCGTGCTTTTGCGTGCGCTGGCGTGCTCTTGCGTGCATTGAAGTGCTCTGGCGTGCACTGATGTGCTCTGGTGTGAATTGGCGTGCTCTGGCGTGCACTGGCGTGCTCTGGTGTGCACTGGCGTGCTCTGGCGTGCTCTGGCGTGCTCTGGCGTGCACTGGCGTGCTCTGGCGTGCACTGGCGTGCACTGGCGTGCTCTGGCGTGCACTGGCGTACTCTGGCGTGCACTGGCGTGCTCTTGCATGCAGTGGCGTGCTCTGGCGTGCATTGACGTGCTCTGGCGTGCACTGGCATGCTCTGGTGTGAATTGGCGTGCTCTGGCTTGCTCTGGCGTGCTCTGGCTTGCTCTGGCGTGCATTGACATGCACTGCCGTGCTCTGGCGTGCACTGGTGTGCTCTGGCGTGCACTGGCATGCTCTGGTGTGCACTGGCGTGCACTGGCGTGCTCTGGCGTGCAATGGCGTGCTCTGGCGTGCATTGACGTGCTCTGACGTGCACGGGCGTGCTCTGGTGTGAATTGGCGTGCTCTGGCGTGCTCTGCCGTGCTCTGGTGTGCTCTGGCGTGCTTTGGCGCGCTCTGGCGTGCACTGGCGTGCTCTGGCTTGCTCTGGCGTGCATTGACATGCACTGGCGTGCTCTGGCGTGCACTGGTGTGCTCTGGCGTGCACTGGCGTGCTCTGGTGTGCACTGGCGTGCACTGGCGTGCTCTGGCGTGCAATGGCGTGCTCTGGCGTGCATTGACGTGCTCTGACGTGCACGGGCGTGCTCTGGTGTGAATTGGCGTGCTCTGGCGTGCTCTGGCGTGCTCTGGCGTGCTCTGGCGTGCACTGGCGCGCTCTGGCGTGCACTGGCGTGCTCTGGCGTGCTCTGGTGTGAATTGGCGTGCTCTGGCGTGCACTGGCTTGCTCTGGCGTGCTCTGTCGTGCTCTGGCGTGTACTGGCGTGCACTGGCGTGCTCTGGTGTGATTTGGCGTGCTCTGGCGTGCACTGCTGCTCTGGTGCTCTGGCGTTTACTGGCGTGCTCTGGCGTGCACTGGCGTGCTCTGGTGTGCACTGGCGTGCTCTGGCGTGCACTGGCGTGCTCTGGCGTGCACTGGCGTGCTCTGGCGTGCACTGGCGTGCTCTGGCGTGCACTCGCGTTCTCTGGCGTGCTCTGGCGTGCACTGGCGTGCTTTGGCGTGCACTGGCGTAATCTGGTGTGAATTGGCGTGCACTGGCGTGCTCTGGTGTGAATTGGCGTGCTCTGGCGTGCACTGGCGTGCTCTGGTATGAATTGGCGTACTCTGGCGTGCACTGGCGTTCTCCGGCGTGCACTGGCGTGCTTTGGCGTGCATTGACGTGCTCTGGGGTGCACTGGCGTGCTCTAACGTGCACTGGCGTGCTCTGGCGTGCACTGGCTTGCTCTGGCGTGCACTGGCGTGCTCTGGCGTGCACTGGCTTGCTCTGGCGTGCAGTGGCGTGCTCTGGCGTGCATTGAAGTGCTCTGGCGTGCACTGGCGTGCTCTTGCGTGCACTGGCGTGCTCTGGCGTGCATTGACGTGCTCTGGCGTGCACTAGCGTGCTCTGGTGTGAATTGGCGTGCTCTGGCGTGCTCTGGCGTGCTCTGGCTTGCTCTGGCGTGCATTGACGTGCACTGGCGTGCTCTGGCGTGCAATGGTGTGCTCTGGCGTGCACTGGCGTGCTCTGGTGTGCACTGGCGTGCTCTGGCGTGCTCTGGCGTGCATTGACGTGCTCTGACGTGCACTGGCGTGCTCTGGTGTTAATTGGCGTAATCTGGCGTGCACTGGCGTGCTCTGGCGTGCACTGGCGTGCTCTGGCGTGCACTGGCGTGCTCTGGCGTGCACTGGCGTGCTCTGGCGTGCTCTGGCGTGCTCTGGCGTGCTCTGGCCTGCACTGCCGTGCTCTGGCTTGCTCTGGCGTGCATTGACGTGCACTGGCGTGCTCTGGCGTGCACTGGTGTGCTCTGGCGTGCACTAGCGTGCTCTGGCGTGCTCTGGCGTTCACTGGCGTGCTCTGGCTTGCATTGACGTGCTCTGACGTGCACTGGCGTGCTCTGATGTGAATTGGCGTGCTCTGGCGTGCACTGGCGTGCTCTGGCGTGCACTGGCGTACTCTGGCGTGCTCTGGCGTTCACTGGCGTGCTCTGGCGTGCACTGGCGTACTCTGGCGTGCTCTGGCGTTCACTGGCGTGCTCTGGCGTGCTCTGGCGTGCACTGGCGTGTTTTTGCGTGCACTGTCGTGCTCTGGTGTGAATTGGCGTGCTCTGGCGTGCACTGGCGTGCTCTGGCTTGCATTGACGTGCTCTGGCGTGCACTGGTGTGCTCTGGCGTGCACTGGCGTGCTCTGGCTTGCTCTGGCGTGCATTGACCTGCTCTGACGTGCACTGGCGTGCTCTGGTGTGAATGGGCGTGCTCTGGCGTGCACTGGCGTGCTCTGGCTTGCATTGACGTGCTCTGGCGTGCACTGGCGTGCTCTGGCGTTCACTGGCGTGCACTGGCGTGCTTTGGCGTGCACTGGCTTGCTCTGGTGTGAATTGGCGTGCACTGGCGTGCACTGGCGTGCTCTGGCGTGCTCTGTCGTGCTCTGTCGTGCACTGGCGTGCTCTGGTGTGAATTGGCGTGCTCTGGCATGCTCTGGTTTGAATTGGCGTACTCTGGCGTGCACTGGCGTGCTCTGGCGTGCACTGGCGTGCTTTGGCGTGCATTGACGTGCTCTGGCGTGCACTGGCGTGCTCTGGCGTGCACTGGCGTGCTCTGGCGTGCACTGGCGTGCTCTGGCGTGCACTGGCGTGCTCTGGCGTGCACTGGCGTGCTCTGGCGTGCATTGACGTGCTCTGGCGTGCGCTGGCGTGCTCTGGTGTGAATTGGCGTGCTCTGGCGTGCTCTGGCGTGCTCTGGCTTGCTCTGGCTTGTACTAGCGTGCACTGGCGTGCTCTGGTGTGAATTGGCGTGCTCTGGCGTGCTCTGGTGTGAATTGGCGTGCTCTGGCGTGCTCTGGCTTGCTCTGGCGTGCATTGACGTGCACTGGCGTGCTCTGGCGTGCAATGGTGTGCTCTGGCGTGCACTGGCGTGCTCTGGTGTGCACTGGCGTGCACTGGCGTGCTCTGGTGTGCACTGGCGTGCTCTGGCGTGCTCTGGCGTGCACTGGCGTGCTCTTGCATGCAGTGGCGTGCTCTGGCGTGCATTGACGTGCTCTGGCGTGCACTGGCATGCTCTGGTGTGAATTGGCGTGCTCTGGCTTGCTCTGGCGTGCTCTGGCTTGCTCTGGCGTGCATTGACATGCACTGCCGTGCTCTGGCGTGCACTGGTGTGCTCTGGCGTGCACTGGCATGCTCTGGTGTGCACTGGCGTGCACTGGCGTGCTCTGGCGTGCAATGGCGTGCACGGGCGTGCTCTGGTGTGAATTGGCGTGCTCTGGCGTGCTCTGCCGTGCTCTGGTGTGCTCTGGCGTGCACTGGCGCGCTCTGGCGTGCACTGGCGTGCTCTGGCTTGCTCTGGCGTGCATTGACATGCACTGGCGTGCTCTGGCGTGCACTGGTGTGCTCTTGCGTGCACTGGCGTGCTCTGGCGTGCTCTGGCGTGCTCTGGCGTGCTCTGGCGTGCACTGGCGTGCTCTGGCTTGCTCTGGCGTGCACTGGCGTGCTCTGGCGTGCACTGGCGTGCTCTGGCGTGCTCTGGCGTGCTCTTGCGTGCAGTGGCGTGCTCTGGCGTGCATTGACTTGCTCTGGCGTGCACTGGCATGCTCTGGTGTGAATTGGCATGCTCTGGCTTGCTCTGGCGTGCTCTGGCTTGCTCTGGCGTGCATTGACATGCACTGGCGTGCTCTGGCGTGCACTGGTGTGCTCTGGCGTGCACTGGCGTGCTCTGGCGTGCAATGGCGTGCACTGGCGTGCTCTGGCGTGCAATGGCGTGCTCTGGCGTGCATTGACGTGCTCTGACGTGCACGGGCGTGCTCTGGTGTGAATTGGCGTGCTCTGGCGTGGTCTGGCGTGCTCTGGCGTGCTCTGGCGTGCTCTGGCGTGCACTGGCGCGCTCTGGCGTGCACTGGCGTGCTCTGGCGTGCTCTGGTGTGAATTGGCGTGCTCTGGCGTGCACTGGCTTGCTCTGGCGTGCTCTGTCGTGCTCTGTCGTGTACTGGCGTGCACTGGCGTGCTCTGGCGTGCACTGCTGCTCTGGTGCTCTGGCGTTTACTGGCGTGCTCTGTCGTGCTCTGGCGTGCTCTGGCGTGCACTGGCGTGCTCTGGCGTGCATTGACGTGCGCTGGCGTGCGCTGGCGTGCTCTGGTGTGAATTGGCGTGCTCTGGCGTGCTCTGGCGTGCTCTGGCTTGCTCTGGCTTGTACTAGCGTGCACTGGCGTGCTCTGGTGTGAATTGGCGTGCTCTGGCGTGCTCTGGTGTGAATTGGCGTGCTCTGGCGTGCTCTGGCTTGCTCTGGCGTGCATTGACGTGCACTGGCGTGCTCTGGCGTGCAATGGTGTGCTCTGGCGTGCACTGGCGTGCTCTGGGGTGCACTGGCGTGCTCTGGCGTGCTCTGGCGTGCACTGGCGTGCTTTGGCGTGCATTGACGGGCTCTGACGTGCACTGGCGTGCTCTGGTGTGAATTGGCGTGCTCTGGCGTGCACTGGCGTGCTCTGGCGTGCACTGGCGTGCTCTGGCGTGCTCTGGCGTGCTCTGGCGTGCTCTGGCGTGCACTGGCGTGCTCTGGCTTTCTCTGGCGTGCATTGACGTGCATTGGCGTGCTCTGGCGCGCACCGGTGTGCTCTGGCGTGCACTAGCGTGCTCTGGCGTGCTCTGGCGTGCACTGGCGTGCTCTGGCTTGCATTGACGAGCTCTGACGTGCACTGGCGTGCTCTGATGTGAATTGGCGTGCTCTGGCGTGCACTGGCGTGCTCTGGCGTGCACTGGCGTACTCTGGCGTGCTCTGGCGTGCACTGGCGTACTCTGGCGTGCTCTGGCGTGCACTGGCGTGCTCTAGCGTGCACTGGCGTGCTCTGGCGTGCTCTGGCGTGCACTGGCGTGTTTTGGCGTGCACTGTCGTGCTCTGGTGTGAATTGGCGTGCTCTGGCGTGCCCTGGGGTGCTCTGGCGTGCTCTGGCGTGCTCTGGCGTGCTCTGGCGTGCATTGACGTGCTCTGACGTGCACTGGGGTGCTCTGGTGTGAATTGGCGTGCTCTGGCGTGCACTGGCATGCTCTGGCTTGCATTGACGTGCTCTGGCGTGCACTGGTGTGCTCTGGCGTGCACTGGCGTGCTCTGGCTTGCTATGGCGTGCATTGACCTGCTCTGACGTGCACTGGCGTGCTCTGGTGTGAATTGGCGTGCTCTGGCGTGCACTGGCATGCTCTGGCGTGCACTTGCGTGCTCTGGCGTTTAATGGCGTGCTCTGGCGTGCACTGGCGTGCTCTGGCGTGCACTGGCGTGCTCTGGCGTGCACTGGCGTGCTCTGGCGTGCACTGGCGTGCTCTGGCGTGCACTGGCGTGCTCTGGCGTGCACTGGCGTGCTCTGGCGTGCACTGGCGTGCTCTGGCGTGCACTGGTGTGCACTGGCGTGCTCTGGCGTGCACTGGCCAGCTCTGGCGTGCACTGGCGTGCTCTGGCGTGCGCTGGCGTGCTCTGGCGTGCTCTGGCGTGCACTGGCGTGGTTTGGCGTGCACTGGCGTGCTCTGGTGTGAATTAACGTGCACTGGCGTGCACTGGCGTGCTCTGGCGTGCTCTGTCGTGCTCTGTCGTGCACTGCCGTGCTCTGGTGTGAATTGGCGTGTTCTGGTTTGAATTGGCGTACTCTGGCGTGCACTGGCGTGCTTTTGGCGTGCATTGACGTGCTCTGGCGTGCACTGGCGTGCTCTGGCGTGCACAGGCGTGCTCTGGCGTGCACTGGCGTGCTCTGGCGTGCATTGACGTGCTCTGGCGTGCACTGGCGTGCTCTTGCGTGCATTTTGCTCTGGCGTGCATTGACGTGCACTGGCGTGCTCTGGCGTGCACTGGTGTGCTCTGGCGTGCACTGGCTTGCTCTGGTGTGCACTGGCGTGCTCTGGCGTGCTCTGGCGTGCACTGGCGTGCTCTGGCGTGCATTGACGTGCTCTGGCGTGCACTGGCGTGCTCTTGCGTGCATTTTGCTCTGGCGTGCATTGACGTGCACTGGCGTGCTCTGGCGTGCACTGGTGTGCTCTGGCGTGCACTGGCTTGCTCTGGTGTGCACTGGCGTGCTCTGGCGTGCTCTGGCGTGCACTGGCGTGCTCTGGCGTGCATTGACGTGCACTGACGTGCACTGGCGTGCTCTGGCGTGCACTGGCGTGCACTGGCGTGCTCTGGCGTTCTCTGTCGTGCTCTGGCGTTCACTGGCGTGCTCTGGTGTGAATTGGCGTTCACTGGCGTGCTCTGGCGTGCACTGGCGTACTCTGGCGTGCACTGGCGTGCTCTGGCGTGCATTGACGTGCTCTGGCGTGCACTGGCGTGCTCTTGCGTGCATTGACGTGCTCTGACGTGCACTGGCGTGCTCTGGTGTGAATTGGCTTGCTCTGGCGTGCTCTGGCATGCTCTGGCGTGCACTGGCGTGCTCTGGCGTGCACTGGCGTGCACTGGCGTGCACTGGCGTGCTCTGGCGTGCTCTGGCGTGCACTGGCGTGCTCTGGCGTGCTCTGGTGTGAATTGGCGTGCTCTGGCGTGCTCTGGCGTGCTCTGGCTTGCTCTGGCTTGTACTAGCGTGCACTGGCGTGCTCTGGTGTGAATTGGCGTGCTCTGGCGTGCTCTGGTGTGAATTGGCGTGCTCTGGCGTGCTCTGGCTTGCTCTGGCGTGCATTGACGTGCACTGGCGTGCTCTGGCGTGCAATGGTGTGCTCTGGCGTGCACTGGCGTGCTCTGGGGTGCACTGGCGTGCTCTGGCGTGCTCTGGCGTGCACTGGCGTGCTTTGGCGTGCATTGACGGGCTCTGACGTGCACTGGCGTGCTCTGGTGTGAATTGGCGTGCTCTGGCGTGCACTGGCGTGCTCTGGCGTGCACTGGCGTGCTCTGGCGTGCTCTGGCGTGCTCTGGCGTGCTCTGGCGTGCACTGGCGTGCTCTGGCTTTCTCTGGCGTGCATTGACGTGCACTGGCGTGCTCTGGCGTGCACCGGTGTGCTCTGGCGTGCACTAGCGTGCTCTGGCGTGCTCTGGCGTGCACTGGCGTGCTCTGGCTTGCATTGACGAGCTCTGACGTGCACTGGCGTGCTCTGATGTGAATTGGCGTGCTCTGGCGTGCACTGGCGTGCTCTGGCGTGCACTGGCGTACTCTGGCGTGCTCTGGCGTGCACTGGCGTACTCTGGCGTGCTCTGGCGTGCACTGGCGTGCTCTAGCGTGCACTGGCGTGCTCTGGCGTGCTCTGGCGTGCACTGGCGTGTTTTGGCGTGCACTGTCGTGCTCTGGTGTGAATTGGCGTGCTCTGGCGTGCCCTGGGGTGCTCTGGCGTGCTCTGGCGTGCTCTGGCGTGCTCTGGCGTGCATTGACGTGCTCTGACGTGCACTGGGGTGCTCTGGTGTGAATTGGCGTGCTCTGGCGTGCACTGGCATGCTCTGGCTTGCATTGACGTGCTCTGGCGTGCACTGGTGTGCTCTGGCGTGCACTGGCGTGCTCTGGCTTGCTATGGCGTGCATTGACCTGCTCTGACGTGCACTGGCGTGCTCTGGTGTGAATTGGCGTGCTCTGGCGTGCACTGGCATGCTCTGGCGTGCACTTGCGTGCTCTGGCGTTTAATGGCGTGCTCTGGCGTGCACTGGCGTGCTCTGGCGTGCACTGGCGTGCTCTGGCGTGCACTGGCGTGCTCTGGCGTGCACTGGCGTGCTCTGGCGTGCACTGGTGTGCACTGGCGTGCTCTGGCGTGCACTGGCGTGCTTTGGCGTGCACTGGCGTGCTCTGGTGTGAATTAACGTGCACTGGCGTGCACTGGCGTGCTCTGGCGTGCTCTGTCGTGCTCTGTCGTGCACTGCCGTGCTCTGGTGTGAATTGGCGTGTTCTGGTTTGAATTGGCGTACTCTGGCGTGCACTGGCGTGCTTTTGGCGTGCATTGACGTGCTCTGGCGTGCACTGGCGTGCTCTGGCGTGCACAGGCGTGCTCTGGCGTGCACTGGCGTGCTCTGGCGTGCATTGACGTGCTCTGGCGTGCACTGGCGTGCTCTTGCGTGCATTTTGCTCTGGCGTGCATTGACGTGCACTGGCGTGCTCTGGCGTGCACTGGTGTGCTCTGGCGTGCACTGGCTTGCTCTGGTGTGCACTGGCGTGCTCTGGCGTGCTCTGGCGTGCACTGGCGTGCTCTGGCGTGCATTGACGTGCACTGACGTGCACTGGCGTGCTCTGGCGTGCACTGGCGTGCACTGGCGTGCTCTGGCGTTCTCTGTCGTGCTCTGGAGTTCACTGGCGTGCACTGGCGTGCACTGGCGTGCTCTGGTGTGAATTGGCGTGCTCTGGCGTGCACTGGCGTGCTCTGGTGTGAATTTGCGTGCTCTGGCGTGCTCTGTCGTGCTCTGGCGTGTACTGGCGTGCACTGACGTGCTCTGGTGTGAATTGGCGTGCTCTGGCGTGCACTGGCGTGCTCTGGTGTGAATTGGCGTTCACTGGCGTGCTCTGGCGTGCACTGGCGTACTCTGGCGTGCACTGGCGTGCTCTGGCGTGCATTGACGTGCTCTGGCGTGCACTGGCGTGCTCTTGCGTGCATTGACGTGCTCTGACGTGCACTGGCGTGCTCTGGTGTGAATTGGCTTGCTCTGGCGTGCTCTGGCATGCTCTGGCGTGCACTGGCGTGCTCTGGCGTGCACTGGCGTGCACTGGCGTGCACTGGCGTGCTCTGGTGTGCACTGGCGTGCTCTGGCGTGCTCTGGCGTGCACTGGCGTGCTCTGGCGTGCTCTGGCGTGCATTGACGTGCACTGACGTGCACTGGCGTGCTCTGGCGTGCACTGGCGTGCTCTGGCGTGCTCTGTCGTTCTCTGGCGTGCACTGGCGTGCACTGGCGTGCTCTGGTGTGAATTGGCGTGCTCTGGTGTGAATTGGCGTGCTCTGGCGTGCTCTGTCGTGCTCTGGCGTGTACTGGCGTGCACTGACGTTCTCTGGTGTGAATTGGCGTGCTCTGGCGTGCACTGGCGTGCTCTGGTGTGAATTGGCGTTCACTGGCGTGCTCTGGCGTGCACTGGCGTGCTCTGGCGTGCACTGGCGTACTCTGGCGTGCATTGACGTGCTCTGACGTGCTTTGGCGTGCATTGACGGGCTCTGACGTGCACTGGCGTGCTCTGGTGTGAATTGGCGTGCTCTGGCGTGCACTGGCGTGCTCTGGCGTGCACTGGCGTGCTCTGGCGTGCTCTGGCGTGCTCTGGCGTGCTCTGGCGTGCACTGGCGTGCTCTGGCTTTCTCTGGCGTGCATTGACGTGCACTGGCGTGCTCTGGCGTGCACCGGTGTGCTCTGGCGTGCACTAGCGTGCTCTGGCGTGCTCTGGCGTGCACTGGCGTGCTCTGGCTTGCATTGACGAGCTCTGACGTGCACTGGCGTGCTCTGATGTGAATTGGCGTGCTCTGGCGTGCACTGGCGTGCTCTGGCGTGCACTGGCGTACTCTGGCGTGCTCTGGCGTGCACTGGCGTACTCTGGCGTGCTCTGGCGTGCACTGGCGTGCTCTAGCGTGCACTGGCGTGCTCTGGCGTGCTCTGGCGTGCACTGGCGTGTTTTGGCGTGCACTGTCGTGCTCTGGTGTGAATTGGCGTGCTCTGGCGTGCCCTGGGGTGCTCTGGCGTGCTCTGGCGTGCTCTGGCGTGCTCTGGCGTGCTCTGGCGTGCATTGACGTGCTCTGACGTGCACTGGGGTGCTCTGGTGTGAATTGGCGTGCTCTGGGGTGCACTGGCATGCTCTGGCTTGCATTGACGTGCTCTGGCGTGCACTGGTGTGCTCTGGCGTGCACTGGCGTGCTCTGGCTTGCTATGGCGTGCATTGACCTGCTCTGACGTGCACTGGCGTGCTCTGGTGTGAATTGGCGTGCTCTGGCGTGCACTGGCATGCTCTGGCGTGCACTTGCGTGCTCTGGCGTTTAATGGCGTGCTCTGGCGTGCACTGGCGTGCTCTGGCGTGCACTGGCGTGCTCTGGCGTGCACTGGCGTGCTCTGGCGTGCACTGGCGTGCACTGGCGTGCTCTGGCGTGCACTGGCCAGCTCTGGCGTGCACTGGCGTGCTCTGGCGTGCGCTGGCGTGCTCTGGCGTGCTCTGGCGTGCACTGGCGTGCTTTGGCGTGCACTGGCGTGCTCTGGTGTGAATTAACGTGCACTGGCGTGCACTGGCGTGCTCTGGCGTGCTCTGTCGTGCTCTGTCGTGCACTGCCGTGCTCTGGTGTGAATTGGCGTGTTCTGGTTTGAATTGGCGTACTCTGGCGTGCACTGGCGTGCTTTTGGCGTGCATTGACGTGCTCTGGCGTGCACTGGCGTGCTCTGGCGTGCACAGGCGTGCTCTGGCGTGCACTGGTGTGCTCTGGCGTGCATTGACGTGCTCTGGCGTGCACTGGCGTGCTCTTGCGTGCATTTTGCTCTGGCGTGCATTGACGTGCACTGGCGTGCTCTGGCGTGCACTGGTGTGCTCTGGCGTGCACTGGCTTGCTCTGGTGTGCACTGGCGTGCTCTGGCGTGCTCTGGCGTGCACTGGCGTGCTCTGGCGTGCATTGACGTGCACTGACGTGCACTGGCGTGCTCTGGCGTGCACTGGCGTGCACTGGCGTGCTCTGGCGTTCTCTGTCGTGCTCTGGCGTTCACTGGCGTGCACTGGCGTGCTCTGGTGTGAATTGGCGTGCTCTGGCGTGCACTGGCGTGCTCTGGTGTGAATTTGCGTGCTCTGGCGTGCTCTGTCGTGCTCTGGCGTGTACTGGCGTGCACTGACGTGCTCTGGTGTGAATTGGCGTGCTCTGGCGTGCACTGGCGTGCTCTGGTGTGAATTGGCGTTCACTGGCGTGCTCTGGCGTGCACTGGCGTGCTCTGGCGTGCACTGGCGTGCTCTGGCGTGCATTGACGTGCTCTGGCGTGCACTGGCGTGCTCTTGCGTGCATTGACGTGCTCTGACGTGCACTGGCGTGCTCTGGTGTGAATTGGCTTGCTCTGGCGTGCTCTGGCGTGCTCTGGCGTGCACTGGCGTGCTCTGGCGTGCACTGGCGTGCACTGGCGTGCACTGGCGTGCTCTGGTGTGCACTGGCGTGCTCTGGCGTGCTCTGGCGTGCACTGGCGTGCTCTGGCGTGCTCTGGCGTGCATTGACGTGCACTGACGTGCACTGGCGTGCTCTGGCGTGCACTGGCGTGCTCTGGCGTGCTCTGTCGTGCTCTGGCGTGCACTGGCGTGCACTGGCGTGCTCTGGTGTGAATTGGCGTGCTCTGGCGTGCTCTGGTGTGAATTGGCGTGCTCTGGCGTGCTCTGTCGTGCTCTGGCGTGTACTGGCGTGCACTGACGTTCTCTGGTGTGAATTGGCGTGCTCTGGCGTGCACTGGCGTGCTCTGGTGTGAATTGGCGTTCACTGGCGTGCTCTGGCGTGCACTGGCGTGCTCTGGCGTGCACTGGCGTACTCTGGCGTGCATTGACGTGCTCTGGCGTGCACTGGCGTGCTCTGGCGTGCATTGACGTGCTCTGACGTGCACTGGCGTGCTCTGGTGTGAATTGGCTTGCTCTGGCGTGCTCTGGCGTGCACTGGCGTGCACTGGCGTGCACTGGCGTGCTCTGCTATGCAGAACTCAAGTGCTTGACAATAGAAATCCACTACCCGACAATAGAACTCAAATAAATTGAATAATTTTTAAAAATTCAAGTGCTGTGATGTGCGTTTTTCTAAAACTTTTTGTTCATGATTTGCTCTATAAATTTATTTATTCAATAGACTTGAAATGGTGTATTGGACATTGATTTACACATCCTGTAATTAAAAAATGGTTTTAACAAGTGAAAAAAATATTATAGCAACTTCAAGTGCTGAGCTGTTCTCTGCTGTGCTCTACCGTGCTCTGGCGTGCACTGGCGTGCTCTGGCGTGCTCTGGCTTGCTCTGAAGTGCATTGACGTGCACTTGCGTGCTCTGGCGTGCACTGGTGTGCTCTGGCGTGCACTGGCGTGCTCTGGCGTGCTCTGGCGTGCACTGGCGTGCTCTGGCGTGCACTGGCGTGCTCTGGCATGCATTGACGTGCTCTGACGTGCACTGGCATGCTATGGTGTGAATTGGCGGCTCTGGCGTGCACTGGCGTGCTCTGGCGTGCACTGGCGTGCTCTGGCGTGTTCTGGCGTGCTCTGGCGTGCACTGGCGTGCTCTGGCGTGCACTGGCGTGCTCTGGCGTGCATTGACGTGCTCTGACGTGCACTGGCGTGCTCTGGTGTGCAGTGGCGTGCTCTGGCGTGCATTGTAATGTACGTATTTATATGTACGTATTTATATGGCGTGGCGTGCTCTGGCGTGCATTGACGTGCTCTGGCGTGCACTGGCGTGCTCTGGTGTAAATTGGCGTGCTCTGGCGTGGACTGGCGTGCTCTGGCGTGCTCTGGCGTGCACTGTCGTGCTTTGGCGTGCACTGTCGTGCTCTGGTGTGAATTGGCGTGCTCTGGCGTGCACTGGCGTGCTCTGGCGTGCTCTGTCGCGCACTGGCGTGTACTTTCGCGCACTGGCGTGCATTGGCGTGCTCTGGTGTGAATTGGCGTGCTCTGGCGTGCACTGGCGTGCTCTGGTGTGAATTGGCGTGCTCTGGTGTGCTCTGGCGTGCTCTGTCGTGCTCTGGCGTGCTCTGCTATGCAGAAATCAAGTGCTTGACAATAGAAATCCACTACCCGACAATAGAACTCAAATAACTTGAATAATTTTTAAAAATTCAAGTGCTGTGATGTGCGTTTTTCTAAAACTTTTTGTTCATGATTTGCTCTATAAATTTATTGATTCAATAGACTTGAAATGGTGTATTGGACATTGATTTACACATCCTGTAATTAAAAAATGGTTTTAACAAGTGAAAAAAATATTATAGCAACTTCAAGTGCTGAGCTGTTCTTTGCTGTGCTCTACC
Source organism: Daphnia pulicaria (assembly GCF_021234035.1). Classification (NCBI taxonomy): domain Eukaryota; kingdom Metazoa; phylum Arthropoda; class Branchiopoda; order Diplostraca; family Daphniidae; genus Daphnia; species Daphnia pulicaria. The sequence goes on along the minus strand of NC_060913.1, from coordinate 42,963,931 downwards.
GTGCTCTGGCGTGCACTGGCGTGCTCTGGCTTGCTCTGGCGTGCATTGACGTGCACTGGCGTGCTCTGGCGTGCACTGGTGTGCTCTGGCGTGCACTAGCGTGCTCTGGCGTGCTCTGGCGTTCACTGGCGTGCTCTGGCTTGCATTGACGTGCTCTGACGTGCACTGGCGTGCTCTGATGTGAATTGGCGTGCTCTGGCGTGCACTGGCGTGCTCTGGCGTGCACTAGCGTGCTCTGGCGTGCTCTGGCGTTCACTGGCGTGCTCTGGCTTGCATTGACGTGCTCTGACGTGCACTGGCGTGCTCTGATGTGAATTGGCGTGCTCTGGCGTGCACTGGCGTACTCTGGCGTGCACTGGCGTACTCTGGCGTGCTCTGGCGTGCACTGGCGTGCTCTAGCGTGCACTGGCGTGCTCTGGCGTGCTCTGGCGTGCACTGGCGTGTTTTTGCGTGCACTGTCGTGCTCTGGTGTGAATTGGCGTGCTCTGGCGTGCCCTGGGGTGCTCTGGCGTGCATTGACGTGCTCTGACGTGCACTGGGGTGCTCTGGTGTGAATTGGCGTGCTCTGGCGTGCACTGGCGTGCTCTGGCTTGCATTGACGTGCTCTGACGTGCACTGGCGTGCTCTGATGTGAATTGGCGTGCTCTGGCGTGCACTGGCGTGCTCTGGCGTGCACTAGCGTGCTCTGGCGTGCTCTGGCGTTCACTGGCGTGCTCTGGCTTGCATTGACGTGCTCTGACGTGCACTGGCGTGCTCTGATGTGAATTGGCGTGCTCTGGCGTGCACTGGCGTACTCTGGCGTGCACTGGCGTACTCTGGCGTGCTCTGGCGTGCACTGGCGTGCTCTAGCGTGCACTGGCGTGCTCTGGCGTGCTCTGGCGTGCACTGGCGTGTTTTTGCGTGCACTGTCGTGCTCTGGTGTGAATTGGCGTGCTCTGGCGTGCCCTGGGGTGCTCTGGCGTGCATTGACGTGCTCTGACGTGCACTGGGGTGCTCTGGTGTGAATTGGCGTGCTCTGGCGTGCACTGGCGTGCTCTGGCTTGCATTGACGTGCTCTGGCGTGCACTGGTGTGCTCTGGCGTGCACTGGCGTGCTCTGGCTTGCTCTGGCGTGCATTGACCTGCTCTGACGTGCACTGGCGTGCTCTGGTGTGAATTGGCGTGCTCTGGCGTGCATTGACCTGCTCTGACGTGCACTGGCGTGCTCTGGTGTGAATTGGCGTGCTCTGGCGTGCACTGGCATGCTCTGGCGTGCACTGGCGTGCTCTGGCGTTTACTGGCGTGCTCTGGCGAGCACTGGCGTGCTCTGGCGTGCACTGCCGTGCTCTGGCGTGCACCGGCATGCTCTGGCGTGCACTTGCGTGCTCTGGAGTGCACTGGCGTGCTCTGGCGTGCACTGGCGTGCACTGGCGTGCTTTGGCGTGCACTGGCTTGCTCTGGTGTGAATTGGCGTGCACTGGCGTGCACTGGCGTGCTCTGGCGTGCTCTGTCGTGCTCTGTCGTGCACTGGCGTGCTCTGGTGTGAATTGACGTGCTCTGGCATGCTCATGTTTGAATTGGCGTACTCTGGCGTGAACTGGCGTGCTCTGGCGTGCACTGGCGTGCTTTGGCGTGCACTGGCGTGCACTGGCGTGCTCTGGCGTGCTCTGGCGTGCACTGGCGCGCTCTGGCGTGCACTGGCGTGCTCTGGCTTGCTCTGGCGTGCACTGGCGTGCTCTGGCGTGCACTGGCGTGCTCTGGCGTGCTCTGGCGTGCTCTTGCGTGCAGTGGCGTGCTCTGGCGTGCATTGACGTGCTCTGGCGTGCACTGGCATGCTCTGGTGTGAATTGGCGTGCTCTGGCTTGCTCTGGCGTGCTCTGGCTTGCTCTGGCGTGCATTGACATGCACTGGCGTGCTCTGGCGTGCACTAGTGTGCTCTGGCGTGCACTGGCGTGCTCTGGTGTGCACTGGCGTGCACTGGCGTGCTCTGGCGTGCAATGGCGTGCTCTGGCGTGCATTGACGTGCTCTGACGTGCACGGGCGTGCTCTGGTGTGAATTGGCGTGCTCTGGCGTGCTCTGGCGTGCTCTGGCGTGCTCTGGCGTGCTCTGGCGTACACTGGCGCGCTCTGGCGTGCACTGGCGTGCTCTGGCGTGCTGTGGTGTGAATTGGCGTGCTCTGGCGTGCACTGGCTTGCTCTGGCGTGCTCTGTCCTGCTCTGTCGTGTACTGGCGTGCACTGGCGTGCTCTGGTGTGATTTGGCGTGCTCTGGCGTGCACTGCTGCTCTGGTGCTCTGGCGTTTACTGGCGTGCTCTGGCGTGCACTGGCGTGCTCTGGCGTGCACTGGCGTGCTCTGGCGTGCACTGGCGTGCTCTGGCGTGCACTGGCGTTCTCTGGCGTGCTCTGGCGTGCACTGGCGTGCTTTGGCGTGCACTGGCGTAATCTGGTGTGAATTGGCGTGCACTGGCGTGCTCTGGTGTGAATTGGCGTGCTCTGGCGTGCACTGGCGTGCTCTGGTATGAATTGGCGTACTCTGGCGTGCACTGGCGTTCTCCGGCGTGCACTGGCGTGCTTTGGCGTGCATTGACGTGCTCTGGGGTGCACTGGCGTGCTCTAACGTGCACTGGCGTGCTCTGGCGTGCACTGGCTTGCTCTGGCGTGCACTGGCGTGCTCTGGCGTGCACTGGCTTGCTCTGGCGTGCACTGGCGTGCTCTGGCGTGCATTGAAGTGCTCTGGCGTGCACTGGCGTGCTCTTGCGTGCACTGGCGTGCTCTGGCGTGCATTGACGTGTTCTGGCGTGCACTGGCGTGCTCTGGTGTGAATTGGCGTGCTCTGGCGTGCTCTGGCGTGCTCTGGCTTGCTCTGGCGTGCATTGACGTGCACTGGCGTGCTCTGGCGTGCAATGGTGTGCTCTGGCGTGCACTGGCGTGCTCTGGTGTGCACTGGCGTGCTCTGGCGTGCTCTGGCGTGCATTGACGTGCTCTGACGTGCACTGGCGTGCTCTGGTGTGAATTGGCGTGCTCTGGCGTGCACTGGCGTGCTCTGGCGTGCACTGGCGTGCTCTGGCGTGCTCTGGCGTGCTCTGGCGTGCTCTGGCGTGCACTGGCGTGTTTTTGCGTGCACTGTCGTGCTCTGGTGTGAATTGGCGTGCTCTGGCGTGCCCTGGGGTGCTCTGGCGTGCATTGACGTGCTCTGACGTGCACTGGGGTGCTCTGGTGTGAATTGGCGTGCTCTGGCGTGCCCTGGCGTGCTCTGGCTTGCATTGACGTGCTCTGGCGTGCACTGGTGTGCTCTGGCGTGCACTGGCGTGCTCTGGCTTGCTCTGGCGTGCATTGACCTGCTCTGACGTGCACTGGCGTGCTCTGGTGTGAATTGGCGTGCTCTGGCGTGCATTGACCTGCTCTGACGTGCACTGGCGTGCTCTGGTGTGAATTGGCGTGCTCTGGCGTGCACTGGCATGCTCTGGCGTGCACTGGCGTGCTCTGGCGTTTACTGGCGTGCTCTGGCGAGCACTGGCGTGCTCTGGCGTGCACTGCCGTGCTCTGGCGTGCACCGGCATGCTCTGGCGTGCACTTGCGTGCTCTGGAGTGCACTGGCGTGCTCTGGCGTGCACTGGCGTGCACTGGCGTGCTTTGGCGTGCACTGGCTTGCTCTGGTTTGAATTGGCGTGCACTGGCGTGCACTGGCGTGCTCTGGCGTGCTCTGTCGTGCTCTGTCGTGCACTGGCGTGCTCTGGTGTGAATTGGCGTGCTCTGGCATGCTCATGTTTGAATTGGCGTACTCTGGCGTGAACTGGCGTGCTCTGGCGTGCACTGGCGTGCTTTGGCGTGCATTGACGTGCTCTGGCGTGCACTGGCGTGCACTGGCGTGCTCTGGCGTGCACTGGCGTACTCTGGCGTGCACTGGCGTGCTCTTGCATGCAGTGGCGTGCTCTGGCGTGCATTGACGTGCTCTGGCGTGCACTGGCATGCTCTGGTGTGAATTGGCGTGCTCTGGCTTGCTCTGGCGTGCTCTGGCTTGCTCTGGCGTGCATTGACATGCACTGCCGTGCTCTGGCGTGCACTGGTGTGCTCTGGCGTGCACTGGCATGCTCTGGTGTGCACTGGCGTGCACTGGCGTGCTCTGGCGTGCAATGGCGTGCTCTGGCGTGCATTGACGTGCTCTGACGTGCACGGGCGTGCTCTGGTGTGAATTGGCGTGCTCTGGCGTGCTCTGCCGTGCTCTGGTGTGCTCTGGCGTGCTTTGGCGCGCTCTGGCGTGCACTGGCGTGCTCTGGCTTGCTCTGGCGTGCATTGACATGCACTGGCGTGCTCTGGCGTGCACTGGTGTGCTCTGGCGTGCACTGGCGTGCTCTGGTGTGCACTGGCGTGCACTGGCGTGCTCTGGCGTGCAATGGCGTGCTCTGGCGTGCATTGACGTGCTCTGACGTGCACGGGCGTGCTCTGGCGTGCTCTGGTGTGAATTGGCGTGCTCTGGCGTGCACTGGCTTGCTCTGGCGTGCTCTGTCGTGCTCTGGCGTGTACTGGCGTGCACTGGCGTGCTCTGGTGTGATTTGGCGTGCTCTGGCGTGCACTGCTGCTCTGGTGCTCTGGCGTTTACTGGCGTGCTCTGGCGTGCACTGGCGTGCTCTGGTGTGCACTGGCGTGCTCTGGCGTGCACTGGCGTGCTCTGGCGTGCACTGGCGTGCTCTGGCGTGCACTGGCGTGCTCTGGCGTGCACTCGCGTTCTCTGGCGTGCTCTGGCGTGCACTGGCGTGCTTTGGCGTGCACTGGCGTAATCTGGTGTGAATTGGCGTGCACTGGCGTGCTCTGGTGTGAATTGGCGTGCTCTGGCGTGCACTGGCGTGCTCTGGTATGAATTGGCGTACTCTGGCGTGCACTGGCGTTCTCCGGCGTGCACTGGCGTGCTTTGGCGTGCATTGACGTGCTCTGGGGTGCACTGGCGTGCTCTAACGTGCACTGGCGTGCTCTGGCGTGCACTGGCTTGCTCTGGCGTGCACTGGCGTGCTCTGGCGTGCACTGGCTTGCTCTGGCGTGCAGTGGCGTGCTCTGGCGTGCATTGAAGTGCTCTGGCGTGCACTGGCGTGCTCTTGCGTGCACTGGCGTGCTCTGGCGTGCATTGACGTGCTCTGGCGTGCACTAGCGTGCTCTGGTGTGAATTGGCGTGCTCTGGCGTGCTCTGGCGTGCTCTGGCTTGCTCTGGCGTGCATTGACGTGCACTGGCGTGCTCTGGCGTGCAATGGTGTGCTCTGGCGTGCACTGGCGTGCTCTGGTGTGCACTGGCGTGCTCTGGCGTGCTCTGGCGTGCATTGACGTGCTCTGACGTGCACTGGCGTGCTCTGGTGTTAATTGGCGTAATCTGGCGTGCACTGGCGTGCTCTGGCGTGCACTGGCGTGCTCTGGCGTGCACTGGCGTGCTCTGGCGTGCACTGGCGTGCTCTGGCGTGCTCTGGCGTGCTCTGGCGTGCTCTGGCCTGCACTGCCGTGCTCTGGCTTGCTCTGGCGTGCATTGACGTGCACTGGCGTGCTCTGGCGTGCACTGGTGTGCTCTGGCGTGCACTAGCGTGCTCTGGCGTGCTCTGGCGTTCACTGGCGTGCTCTGGCTTGCATTGACGTGCTCTGACGTGCACTGGCGTGCTCTGATGTGAATTGGCGTGCTCTGGCGTGCACTGGCGTGCTCTGGCGTGCACTGGCGTACTCTGGCGTGCTCTGGCGTTCACTGGCGTGCTCTGGCGTGCACTGGCGTACTCTGGCGTGCTCTGGCGTTCACTGGCGTGCTCTGGCGTGCTCTGGCGTGCACTGGCGTGTTTTTGCGTGCACTGTCGTGCTCTGGTGTGAATTGGCGTGCTCTGGCGTGCACTGGCGTGCTCTGGCTTGCATTGACGTGCTCTGGCGTGCACTGGTGTGCTCTGGCGTGCACTGGCGTGCTCTGGCTTGCTCTGGCGTGCATTGACCTGCTCTGACGTGCACTGGCGTGCTCTGGTGTGAATGGGCGTGCTCTGGCGTGCACTGGCGTGCTCTGGCTTGCATTGACGTGCTCTGGCGTGCACTGGCGTGCTCTGGCGTGCACTGGCGTGCACTGGCGTGCTTTGGCGTGCACTGGCTTGCTCTGGTGTGAATTGGCGTGCACTGGCGTGCACTGGCGTGCTCTGGCGTGCTCTGTCGTGCTCTGTCGTGCACTGGCGTGCTCTGGTGTGAATTGGCGTGCTCTGGCATGCTCTGGTTTGAATTGGCGTACTCTGGCGTGCACTGGCGTGCTCTGGCGTGCACTGGCGTGCTTTGGCGTGCATTGACGTGCTCTGGCGTGCACTGGCGTGCTCTGGCGTGCACTGGCGTGCTCTGGCGTGCACTGGCGTGCTCTGGCGTGCACTGGCGTGCTCTGGCGTGCACTGGCGTGCTCTGGCGTGCACTGGCGTGCTCTGGCGTGCACTGGCGTGCTCTGGCGTGCATTGACGTGCTCTGGCGTGCGCTGGCGTGCTCTGGTATGAATTGGCGTGCTCTGGCGTGCTCTGGCGTGCTCTGGCTTGCTCTGGCTTGTACTAGCGTGCACTGGCGTGCTCTGGTGTGAATTGGCGTGCTCTGGCGTGCTCTGGTGTGAATTGGCGTGCTCTGGCGTGCTCTGGCTTGCTCTGGCGTGCATTGACGTGCACTGGCGTGCTCTGGCGTGCAATGGTGTGCTCTGGCGTGCACTGGCGTGCTCTGGTGTGCACTGGCGTGCTCTGGCGTGCTCTGGCGTGCACTGGCGTGCTCTTGCATGCAGTGGCGTGCTCTGGCGTGCATTGACGTGCTCTGGCGTGCACTGGCATGCTCTGGTGTGAATTGGCGTGCTCTGGCTTGCTCTGGCGTGCTCTGGCTTGCTCTGGCGTGCATTGACATGCACTGCCGTGCTCTGGCGTGCACTGGTGTGCTCTGGCGTGCACTGGCATGCTCTGGTGTGCACTGGCGTGCACTGGCGTGCTCTGGCGTGCAATGGCGTGCACGGGCGTGCTCTGGTGTGAATTGGCGTGCTCTGGCGTGCTCTGCCGTGCTCTGGTGTGCTCTGGCGTGCACTGGCGCGCTCTGGCGTGCACTGGCGTGCTCTGGCTTGCTCTGGCGTGCATTGACATGCACTGGCGTGCTCTGGCGTGCACTGGCGTGCTCTGGCGTGCTCTGGCGTGCTCTGGCGTGCACTGGCGTGCTCTGGCTTGCTCTGGCGTGCACTGGCGTGCTCTGGCGTGCACTGGCGTGCTCTGGCGTGCTCTGGCGTGCTCTTGCGTGCAGTGGCGTGCTCTGGCGTGCATTGACTTGCTCTGGCGTGCACTGGCATGCTCTGGTGTGAATTGGCGTGCTCTGGCTTGCTCTGGCGTGCTCTGGCTTGCTCTGGCGTGCATTGACATGCACTGGCGTGCTCTGGCGTGCACTGGTGTGCTCTGGCGTGCACTGGCGTGCTCTGGCGTGCACTGGCGTGCACTGGCGTGCTCTGGCGTGCAATGGCGTGCTCTGGCGTGCATTGACGTGCTCTGACGTGCACGGGCGTGCTCTGGTGTGAATTGGCGTGCTCTGGCGTGGTCTGGCGTGCTCTGGCGTGCTCTGGCGTGCTCTGGCGTGCACTGGCGCGCTCTGGCGTGCACTGGCGTGCTCTGGCGTGCTCTGGTGTGAATTGGCGTGCTCTGGCGTGCACTGGCTTGCTCTGGCGTGCTCTGTCGTGCTCTGGCGTGTACTGGCGTGCACTGGCGTGCTCTGGCGTGCACTGCTGCTCTGGTGCTCTGGCGTTTACTGGCGTGCTCTGTCGTGCTCTGGCGTGCTCTGGCGTGCACTGGCGTGCTCTGGCGTGCATTGACGTGCTCTGGCGTGCGCTGGCGTGCTCTGGTGTGAATTGGCGTGCTCTGGCGTGCTCTGGCGTGCTCTGGCTTGCTCTGGCTTGTACTAGCGTGCACTGGCGTGCTCTGGTGTGAATTGGCGTGCTCTGGCGTGCTCTGGTGTGAATTGGCGTGCTCTGGCGTGCTCTGGCTTGCTCTGGCGTGCATTGACGTGCACTGGCGTGCTCTGGCGTGCAATGGTGTGCTCTGGCGTGCACTGGCGTGCTCTGGGGTGCACTGGCGTGCTCTGGCGTGCTCTGGCGTGCACTGGCGTGCTTTGGCGTGCATTGACGGGCTCTGACGTGCACTGGCGTGCTCTGGTGTGAATTGGCGTGCTCTGGCGTGCACTGGCGTGCTCTGGCGTGCACTGGCGTGCTCTGGCGTGCTCTGGCGTGCTCTGGCGTGCTCTGGCGTGCACTGGCGTGCTCTGGCTTTCTCTGGCGTGCATTGACGTGCATTGGCGTGCTCTGGCGTGCACCGGTGTGCTCTGGCGTGCACTAGCGTGCTCTGGCGTGCTCTGGCGTGCACTGGCGTGCTCTGGCTTGCATTGACGAGCTCTGACGTGCACTGGCGTGCTCTGATGTGAATTGGCGTGCTCTGGCGTGCACTGGCGTGCTCTGGCGTGCACTGGCGTACTCTGGCGTGCTCTGGCGTGCACTGGCGTACTCTGGCGTGCTCTGGCGTGCACTGGCGTGCTCTAGCGTGCACTGGCGTGCTCTGGCGTGCTCTGGCGTGCACTGGCGTGTTTTGGCGTGCACTGTCGTGCTCTGGTGTGAATTGGCGTGCTCTGGCGTGCCCTGGGGTGCTCTGGCGTGCTCTGGCGTGCTCTGGCGTGCTCTGGCGTGCATTGACGTGCTCTGACGTGCACTGGGGTGCTCTGGTGTGAATTGGCGTGCTCTGGCGTGCACTGGCATGCTCTGGCTTGCATTGACGTGCTCTGGCGTGCACTGGTGTGCTCTGGCGTGCACTGGCGTGCTCTGGCTTGCTATGGCGTGCATTGACCTGCTCTGACGTGCACTGGCGTGCTCTGGTGTGAATTGGCGTGCTCTGGCGTGCACTGGCATGCTCTGGCGTGCACTTGCATGCTCTGGCGTTTAATGGCGTGCTCTGGCGTGCACTGGCGTGCTCTGGCGTGCACTGGCGTGCTCTGGCGTGCACTGGCGTGCTCTGGCGTGCACTGGTGTGCACTGGCGTGCTCTGGCGTGCACTGGCCAGCTCTGGCGTGCACTGGCGTGCTCTGGCGTGCGCTGGCGTGCTCTGGCGTGCTCTGGCGTGCACTGGCGTGGTTTGGCGTGCACTGGCGTGCTCTGGTGTGAATTAACGTGCACTGGCGTGCACTGGCGTGCTCTGGCGTGCTCTGTCGTGCTCTGTCGTGCACTGCCGTGCTCTGGTGTGAATTGGCGTGTTCTGGTTTGAATTGGCGTACTCTGGCGTGCACTGGCGTGCTTTTGGCGTGCATTGACGTGCTCTGGCGTGCACTGGCGTGCTCTGGCGTGCACAGGCGTGCTCTGGCGTGCACTGGCGTGCTCTGGCGTGCATTGACGTGCTCTGGCGTGCACTGGCGTGCTCTTGCGTGCATTTTGCTCTGGCGTTCATTGACGTGCACTGGCGTGCTCTGGCGTGCACTGGTGTGCTCTGGCGTGCACTGGCTTGCTCTGGTGTGCACTGGCGTGCTCTGGCGTGCTCTGGCGTGCACTGGCGTGCTCTGGCGTGCATTGACGTGCTCTGGCGTGCACTGGCGTGCTCTTGCGTGCATTTTGCTCTGGCGTGCATTGACGTGCACTGGCGTGCTCTGGCGTGCACTGGTGTGCTCTGGCGTGCACTGGCTTGCTCTGGTGTGCACTGGCGTGCTCTGGCGTGCTCTGGCGTGCACTGGCGTGCTCTGGCGTGCATTGACGTGCACTGACGTGCACTGGCGTGCTCTGGCGTGCACTGGCGTGCACTGGCGTGCTCTGGCGTTCTCTGTCGTGCTCTGGCGTTCACTGGCGTGCTCTGGTGTGAATTGGCGTTCACTGGCGTGCTCTGGCGTGCACTGGCGTACTCTGGCGTGCACTGGCGTGCTCTGGCGTGCATTGACGTGCTCTGGCGTGCACTGGCGTGCTCTTGCGTGCATTGACGTGCTCTGACGTGCACTGGCGTGCTCTGGTGTGAATTGGCTTGCTCTGGCGTGCTCTGGCATGCACTGGCGTGCACTGGCGTGCTCTGGCGTGCACTGGCGTGCACTGGCGTGCACTGGCGTGCTCTGGTGTGCACTGGCGTGCTCTGGCGTGCTCTGGCGTGCACTGGCGTGAATTGGCGTGCTCTGGCGTGCTCTGGCGTGCTCTGGCTTGCTCTGGCTTGTACTAGCGTGCACTGGCGTGCTCTGGTGTGAATTGGCGTGCTCTGGCGTGCTCTGGTGTGAATTGGCGTGCTCTGGCGTGCTCTGGCTTGCTCTGGCGTGCATTGACGTGCACTGGCGTGCTCTGGCGTGCAATGGTGTGCTCTGGCGTGCACTGGCGTGCTCTGGGGTGCACTGGCGTGCTCTGGCGTGCTCTGGCGTGCACTGGCGTGCTTTGGCGTGCATTGACGGGCTCTGACGTGCACTGGCGTGCTCTGGTGTGAATTGGCGTGCTCTGGCGTGCACTGGCGTGCTCTGGCGTGCACTGGCGTGCTCTGGCGTGCTCTGGCGTGCTCTGGCGTGCTCTGGCGTGCACTGGCGTGCTCTGGCTTTCTCTGGCGTGCATTGACGTGCACTGGCGTGCTCTGGCGTGCACCGGTGTGCTCTGGCGTGCACTAGCGTGCTCTGGCGTGCTCTGGCGTGCACTGGCGTGCTCTGGCTTGCATTGACGAGCTCTGACGTGCACTGGCGTGCTCTGATGTGAATTGGCGTGCTCTGGCGTGCACTGGCGTGCTCTGGCGTGCACTGGCGTACTCTGGCGTGCTCTGGCGTGCACTGGCGTACTCTGGCGTGCTCTGGCGTGCACTGGCGTGCTCTAGCGTGCACTGGCGTACTCTGGCGTGCTCTGGCGTGCACTGGCGTGTTTTGGCGTGCACTGTCGTGCTCTGGTGTGAATTGGCGTGCTCTGGCGTGCCCTGGGGTGCTCTGGCGTGCTCTGGCGTGCTCTGGCGTGCTCTGGCGTGCATTGACGTGCTCTGACGTGCACTGGGGTGCTCTGGTGTGAATTGGCGTGCTCTGGCGTGCACTGGCATGCTCTGGCTTGCATTGACGTGCTCTGGCGTGCACTGGTGTGCTCTGGCGTGCACTGGCGTGCTCTGGCTTGCTATGGCGTGCATTGACCTGCTCTGACGTGCACTGGCGTGCTCTGGTGTGAATTGGCGTGCTCTGGCGTGCACTGGCATGCTCTGGCGTGCACTTGCGTGCTCTGGCGTTTAATGGCGTGCTCTGGCGTGCACTGGCGTGCTCTGGCGTGCACTGGCGTGCTCTGGCGTGCACTGGCGTGCTCTGGCGTGCACTGGCGTGCTCTGGTGTGAATTGGCGTGTTCTGGTTTGAATTGGCGTACTCTGGCGTGCACTGGCGTGCTTTTGGCGTGCATTGACGTGCTCTGGCGTGCACTGGCGTGCTCTGGCGTGCACAGGCGTGCTCTGGCGTGCACTGGCGTGCTCTGGCGTGCATTGACGTGCTCTGGCGTGCACTGGCGTGCTCTTGCGTGCATTTTGCTCTGGCGTGCATTGACGTGCACTGGCGTGCTCTGGCGTGCACTGGTGTGCTCTGGCGTGCACTGGCTTGCTCTGGTGTGCACTGGCGTGCTCTGGCGTGCTCTGGCGTGCACTGGCGTGCTCTGGCGTGCATTGACGTGCACTGACGTGCACTGGCGTGCTCTGGCGTGCACTGGCGTGCACTGGCGTGCTCTGGCGTTCTCTGTCGTGCTCTGGAGTTCACTGGCGTGCACTGGCGTGCACTGGCGTGCTCTGGTGTGAATTGGCGTGCTCTGGCGTGCACTGGCGTGCTCTGGTGTGAATTTGCGTGCTCTGTCGTGCTCTGGCGTGTACTGGCGTGCACTGACGTGCTCTGGTGTGAATTGGCGTGCTCTGGCGTGCACTGGCGTGCTCTGGTGTGAATTGGCGTTCACTGGCGTGCTCTGGCGTGCACTGGCGTACTCTGGCGTGCACTGGCGTGCTCTGGCGTGCATTGACGTGCTCTGGCGTGCACTGGCGTGCTCTTGCGTGCATTGACGTGCTCTGACGTGCACTGGCGTGCTCTGGTGTGAATTGGCTTGCTCTGGCGTGCTCTGGCATGCTCTGGCGTGCACTGGCGTGCTCTGGCGTGCACTGGCGTGCACTGGCGTGCACTGGCGTGCTCTGGTGTGCACTGGCGTGCTCTGGCGTGCTCTGGCGTGCACTGGCGTGCTCTGGCGTGCTCTGGCGTGCATTGACGTGCACTGACGTGCACTGGCGTGCTCTGGCGTGCACTGGCGTGCTCTGGCGTGCTCTGTCGTGCTCTGGCGTGCACTGGCGTGCACTGGCGTGCTCTGGTGTGAATTGGCGTGCTCTGGTGTGAATTGGCGTGCTCTGGCGTGCTCTGTCGTGCTCTGGCGTGTACTGGCGTGCACTGACGTTCTCTGGTGTGAATTGGCGTGCTCTGGCGTGCACTGGCGTGCTCTGGTGTGAATTGGCGTTCACTGGCGTGCTCTGGCGTGCACTGGCGTGCTCTGGCGTGCACTGGCGTACTCTGGCGTGCATTGACGTGCTCTGACGTGCTTTGGCGTGCATTGACGGGCTCTGACGTGCACTGGCGTGCTCTGGTGTGAATTGGCGTGCTCTGGCGTGCACTGGCGTGCTCTGGCGTGCACTGGCGTGCTCTGGCGTGCTCTGGCGTGCTCTGGCGTGCTCTGGCGTGCACTGGCGTGCTCTGGCTTTCTCTGGCGTGCATTGACGTGCACTGGCGTGCTCTGGCGTGCACCGGTGTGCTCTGGCGTGCACTAGCGTGCTCTGGCGTGCTCTGGCGTGCACTGGCGTGCTCTGGCTTGCATTGACGAGCTCTGACGTGCACTGGCGTGCTCTGGCGTGCACTGGCGTACTCTGGCGTGCTCTGGCGTGCACTGGCGTACTCTGGCGTGCTCTGGCGTGCACTGGCGTGCTCTAGCGTGCACTGGCGTGCTCTGGCGTGCTCTGGCGTGCACTGGCGTGTTTTGGCGTGCACTGTCGTGCTCTGGTGTGAATTGGCGTGCTCTGGCGTGCCCTGGGGTGCTCTGGCGTGCTCTGGCGTGCTCTGGCGTGCTCTGGCGTGCATTGACGTGCTCTGACGTGCACTGGGGTGCTCTGGTGTGAATTGGCGTGCTCTGGCGTGCACTGGCATGCTCTGGCTTGCATTGACGTGCTCTGGCGTGCACTGGTGTGCTCTGGCGTGCACTGGCGTGCTCTGGCTTGCTATGGCGTGCATTGACCTGCTCTGACGTGCACTGGCGTGCTCTGGTGTGAATTGGCGTGCTCTGGCGTGCACTGGCATGCTCTGGCGTGCACTTGCGTGCTCTGGCGTTTAATGGCGTGCTCTGGCGTGCACTGGCGTGCTCTGGCGTGCACTGGCGTGCTCTGGCGTGCACTGGCGTGCTCTGGCGTGCACTGGCGTGCTCTGGCGTGCACTGGTGTGCACTGGCGTGCTCTGGCGTGCACTGGCCAGCTCTGGCGTGCACTGGCGTGCTCTGGCGTGCGCTGGCGTGCTCTGGCGTGCTCTGGCGTGCACTGGCGTGCTTTGGCGTGCACTGGCGTGCTCTGGTGTGAATTAACGTGCACTGGCGTGCACTGGCGTGCTCTGGCGTGCTCTGTCGTGCTCTGTCGTGCACTGCCGTGCTCTGGTGTGAATTGGCGTGTTCTGGTTTGAATTGGCGTACTCTGGCGTGCACTGGCGTGCTTTTGGCGTGCATTGACGTGCTCTGGCGTGCACTGGCGTGCTCTGGCGTGCACAGGCGTGCTCTGGCGTGCACTGGCGTGCTCTGGCGTGCATTGACGTGCTCTGGCGTGCACTGGCGTGCTCTTGCGTGCATTTTGCTCTGGCGTGCATTGACGTGCACTGGCGTGCTCTGGCGTGCACTGGTGTGCTCTGGCGTGCACTGGCTTGCTCTGGTGTGCACTGGCGTGCTCTGGCGTGCTCTGGCGTGCACTGGCGTGCTCTGGCGTGCATTGACGTGCACTGACGTGCACTGGCGTGCTCTGGCGTGCACTGGCGTGCACTGGCGTGCTCTGGCGTTCTCTGTCGTGCTCTGGCGTTCACTGGCGTGCACTGGCGTGCACTGGCGTGCTCTGGTGTGAATTGGCGTGCTCTGGCGTGCACTGGCGTGCTCTGGTGTGAATTTGCGTGCTCTGGCGTGCTCTGTCGTGCTCTGGCGTGTACTGGCGTGCACTGACGTGCTCTGGTGTGAATTGGCGTGCTCTGGCGTGCACTGGCGTGCTCTGGTGTGAATTGGCGTTCACTGGCGTGCTCTGGCGTGCACTGGCGTGCTCTGGCGTGCACTGGCGTGCTCTGGCGTGCATTGACGTGCTCTGGCGTGCACTGGCGTGCTCTTGCGTGCATTGACGTGCTCTGACGTGCACTGGCGTGCTCTGGTGTGAATTGGCTTGCTCTGGCGTGCTCTGGCGTGCTCTGGCGTGCACTGGCGTGCTCTGGCGTGCACTGGCGTGCACTGGCGTGCACTGGCGTGCTCTGGTGTGCACTGGCGTGCTCTGGCGTGCTCTGGCGTGCACTGGCGTGCTCTGGCGTGCTCTGGCGTGCATTGACGTGCACTGACGTGCACTGGCGTGCTCTGCCGTGCACTGGCGTGCTCTGGCGTGCTCTGTCGTGCTCTGGCGTGCACTGGCGTGCACTGGCGTGCTCTGGTGTGAATTGGCGTGCTCTGGCGTGCACTGGCGTGCTCTGGTGTGAATTGGCGTGCTCTGGCGTGCTCTGTCGTGCTCTGGCGTGTACTGGCGTGCACTGACGTTCTCTGGTGTGAATTGGCGTGCTCTGGCGTGCACTGGCGTGCTCTGGTGTGAATTGGCGTTCACTGGCGTGCTCTGGCGTGCACTGGCGTGCTCTGGCGTGCACTGGCGTACTCTGGCGTGCATTGACGTGCTCTGGCGTGCACTGGCGTGCTCTGGCGTGCATTGACGTGCTCTGACGTGCACTGGCGTGCTCTGGTGTGAATTGGCTTGCTCTGGCGTGCTCTGGCGTGCACTGGCGTGCTCTTGCGTGCACTGGCGTGCACTGGCGTGCACTGGCGTGCTCTGCTATGCAGAACTCAAGTGCTTGACAATAGAAATCCACTACCCGACAATAGAACTCAAATAAATTGAATAATTTTTAAAAATTCAAGTGCTGTGATGTGCGTTTTTCTAAAACTTTTTGTTCATGATTTGCTCTATAAATTTATTTATTCAATAGACTTGAAATGGTGTATTGGACATTGATTTACACATCCTGTAATTAAAAAATGGTTTTAACAAGTGAAAAAAATATTATAGCAACTTCAAGTGCTGAGCTGTTCTCTGCTGTGCTCTACCGTGCTCTGGCGTGCACTGGCGTGCTCTGGCGTGCTCTGGCTTGCTCTGAAGTGCATTGACGTGCACTTGCGTGCTCTGGCGTGCACTGGTGTGCTCTGGCGTGCACTGGCGTGCTCTGGCGTGCTCTGGCGTGCACTGGCGTGCTCTGGCGTGCACTGGCGTGCTCTGGCATGCATTGACGTGCTCTGACGTGCACTGGCATGCTCTGGTGTGAATTGGCGGCTCTGGCGTGCACTGGCGTGCTCTGGCGTGCACTGGCGTGCTCTGGCGTGTTCTGGCGTGCTCTGGCGTGCACTGGCGTGCTCTGGCGTGCACTGGCGTGCTCTGGCGTGCATTGACGTGCTCTGACGTGCACTGGCGTGCTCTGGTGTGCAGTGGCGTGCTCTGGCGTGCATTGTAATGTACGTATTTATATGTACGTATTTATATGGCGTGGCGTGCTCTGGCGTGCATTGACGTGCTCTGGCGTGCACTGGCGTGCTCTGGTGTAAATTGGCGTGCTCTGGCGTGGACTGGCGTGCTCTGGCGTGCTCTGGCGTGCACTGTCGTGCTTTGGCGTGCACTGTCGTGCTCTGGTGTGAATTGGCGTGCTCTGGCGTGCACTGGCGTGCTCTGGCGTGCTCTGTCGCGCACTGGCGTGTACTTTCGCGCACTGGCGTGCATTGGCGTGCTCTGGTGTGAATTGGCGTGCTCTGGCGTGCACTGGCGTGCTCTGGTGTGAATTGGCGTGCTCTGGTGTGCTCTGGCGTGCTCTGTCGTGCTCTGGCGTGCTCTGCTATGCAGAAATCAAGTGCTTGACAATAGAAATCCACTACCCGACAATAGAACTCAAATAACTTGAATAATTTTTAAAAATTCAAGTGCTGTGATGTGCGTTTTTCTAAAACTTTTTGTTCATGATTTGCTCTATAAATTTATTGATTCAATAGACTTGAAATGGTGTATTGGACATTGATTTACACATCCTGTAATTAAAAAATGGTTTTAACAAGTGAAAAAAATATTATAGCAACTTCAAGTGCTGAGCTGTTCTTTGCTGTGCTCTACCGTGCTCTGGCGTGCACTGGCGTGCTCTGGCTTGCTCTGGCGTGCATTGACGTGCACTGGCGTGCTCTGGCGTGCACTGGTGTGCTCTGGCGTGCACTAGCGTGCTCTGGCGTGCTCTGGCGTTCACTGGCGTGCTCTGGCTTGCATTGACGTGCTCTGACGTGCACTGGCGTGCTCTGATGTGAATTGGCGTGCTCTGGCGTGCACTGGCGTGCTCTGGCGTGCACTGGCGTACTCTGGCGTGCTCTGGCGTGCACTGGCGTGCTCTAGCGTGCACTGGCGTGCTCTGGCGTGCTCTGGCGTGCACTGGCGTGTTTTTGCGTGCACTGTCGTGCTCTGGTGTGAATTGGCGTGCTCTGGCGTGCCCTGGGGTGCTCTGGCGTGCATTGACGTGCTCTGACGTGCACTGGGGTGCTCTGGTGTGAATTGGCGTGCTCTGGCGTGCACTGGCGTGCTCTGGCTTGCATTGACGTGCTCTGGCGTGCACTGGCGTGCACTGGCGTGCTCTGGCGTGCACTGGCGTGCACTGGCGTGCTTTGGCGTGCACTGGCTTGCTCTGGTGTGAATTGGCGTGCACTGGCGTGCACTGGCGTGCTCTGGCGTGCTCTGTCGTGCTCTGTCGTGCACTGGCGTGCTCTGGTGTGAATTGGCGTGCTCTGGCATGCTTTGGTTTTAATTGGCGTACTCTGGCGTGCACTGGCGTGCTCTGGCGTGCACTGGCGTGCTTTGGCGTGCATTGACGTGCTCTGGCGTGCACTGGCGTGCTCTGGCGTGCACTGGCGTGCTCTGGCGTGCACTGGCGTGCTCTGGCGTGCACTGGCGTGCTCTGGCGTGCACTGGCGTGCTCTGGCGTGCACTGGCGTGCTCTGGCGTGCACTGGCGTGCTCTGGCGTGCATTGACGTGCTCTGGCGTGCGCTGGCGTGCTCTGGTGTGAATTGGCGTGCTCTGGCGTGCTCTGGCGTGCTCTGGCTTGCTCTGGCTTGTACTAGCGTGCACTGGCGTGCTCTGGTGTGAATTGGCGTGCTCTGGCGTGCTCTGGTGTGAATTGGCGTGCTCTGGCGTGCTCTGGCTTGCTCTGGCGTGCATTGACGTGCACTGGTGTGCTCTGGCGTGCAATGGTGTGCTCTGGCGTGCACTGGCGTGCTCTGGTGTGCACTGGCGTGCTCTGGCGTGCTCTGGCGTGCACTGGCGTGCTTTGGCGTGCATTGACGTGCTCTGACGTGCACTGGCGTGCTCTGGTGTGAATTGGCGTTCTCTGGCGTGCACTGGCGTGCTCTGGCGTGCACTGGCGTGCTCTGGCATGCTCTGGCGTGCTCTGGCGTGCTCTGGCGTGCACTGGCGTGCTCTGGCTTGCTCTGGCGTGCATTGACGTGCACTGGCGTGCTCTGGCGTGCACTGGTGTGCTCTGGCGTGCACTAGCGTGCTCTGGCGTGCTCTGGCGTGCACTGGCGTGCTCTGGCTTGCATTGACGAGCTCTGACGTGCACTTGCGTGCTCTGATGTGAATTGGCGTGCTCTGGCGTGCACTGGCGTGCTCTGGCGTGCACTGGCGTGCTCTGGCGTGCACTGGCGTACTCTGGAGTGCTCTGGCGTGCACTGGCGTGCTCTAGTGTGCACTGGCGTGCTCTGGCGTGCTCTGGCGTGCACTGGCGTGTTTTGGCGTGCACTGTCGTGCTCTGGTGTGAATTGGCGTGCTCTGGCGTGCCCTGGGGTGCTCTGGCGTGCTCTGGCGTGCTCTGGCGTGCTCTGGCGTGCATTGACGTGCTCTGAAGTGCACTGGGGTGCTCTGGTGTGAATTGGCGTGCTCTGGCGTGCACTGGCGTGCTCTGGCTTGCATTGACGTGCTCTGGCGTGCACTGGTGTGCTCTGGCGTGCACTGGCATGCTCTGGCTTGCTCTGGCGTGCATTGACCTGCTCTGACGTGCACTGGCGTGCTCTGGTGTGAATTGGCGTGCTCTGGCGTGCACTGGCATGCTCTGGCGTGCACTTGCGTGCTCTGGCGTTTAATGGCGTGCTCTGGCGTGCACTGGCGTGCTCTGGCGTGCACTGGCGTGCTCTGGCGTGCACTGGCGTGCTCTGGCGTGCACTGGCGTGCTCTGGCGTGCACTGGCGTGCTCTGGCGTGCACTGGCGTGCTCTGGCGTGCACTGGCGTGCTCTGGTGTGCACTGGCGTGCTCTGGCGTGCACTGGCGTAATCTGGCGTGCACTGGTGTGCACTGGCGTGCTCTGGCGTGCACTGGCCAGCTCTGGCGTGCACTGGCGTGCTCTGGCGTGCACTGGCGTGCTCTGGCGTGCTCTGGCGTGCACTGGCGTGCTTTGGCGTGCACTGGCGTGCTCTGGTGTGACTTAACGTGCACTGGCGTGCACTGGCGTGCTCTGGCGTGCTCTGTCGTGCTCTGTCGTGCACTGCCGTGCTCTGGTGTGAATTGGCGTGTTCTGGTTTGAATTGGCGTACTCTGGCGTGCACTGGCGTGCTTTTAGCGTGCATTGACGTGCTCTGGCGTGCACTGGCGTGCTCTGGCGTGCACAGGCGTGCTCTGGCGTGCACTGGCTTGCTCTGGCGTGCATTGACGTGCTCTGGCGTGCACTGGCGTGCTCTTGCGTGCATTTTGCTCTGGCGTGCATTGACGTGCACTGGCGTGCTCTGGCGTGCACTGGTGTGCTCTGGCGTGCACTGGCTTGCTCTGGTGTGCACTGGCGTGCTCTGGCGTGCTCTGGCGTGCACTGGCGTGCTCTGGCGTGCATTGACGTGCACTGACGTGCACTGGCGTGCTCTGGCGTGCACTGGCGTGCACTGGCGTGCACTGGCGTGCTCTGGCGTTCTCTGTCATGCTCTGGCGTGCACTGGCGTGCACTGGCGTGCTCTGGCGTGCATTGACGTGCTCTGGCGTGCACTGGCGTGCTCTTGCGTGCATTGACGTGCTCTGACGTGCACTGGCGTGCTCTGGTGTGAATTGGCTTGCTCTGGCGTGCTCTGGCGTGCTCTGGCGTGCACTGGCGTGCTCTGGCGTGCACTGGCGTGCACTGGCGTGCACTGGCGTGCTCTGGTGTGCACTGGCGTGCTCTGGCGTGTTCTGGCGTGCACTGGCGTGCTCTGGCGTGCACTGGCGTGCTCTGGCGTGCATTGACGTGCACTGACGTGCACTGGCGTGCTCTGGCGTGCACTGGCGTGCACTGGCGTGCTCTGGCGTGCTCTGGCGTGCTCTGGCGTGCACTGGCGTGCACTGACGTGCTCTGGTGTGAATTGGCGTGCTCTGGCGTGCACTGGCGTGCTCTGGTGTGAATTGGCGTTCACTGGCGTGCTCTGGCGTGCACTGGCGTGCTCTGGCGTGCACTGGCGTGCTCTGGCGTGCATTGACGTGCTCTGGCGTGCACTGGCGTGCTCTGGCGTGCATTGACGTGCTCTGGTTTGAATTGGCGTACTCTGGCGTGCACTGGCGTGCTTTTAGCGTGCATTGACGTGCTCTGGCGTGCACTGGCGTGCTCTGGCGTGCACAGGCGTGCTCTGGCGTGCACTGGCTTGCTCTGGCGTGCATTGACGTGCTCTGGCGTGCACTGGCGTGCTCTTGCGTGCATTTTGCTCTGGCGTGCATTGACGTGCACTGGCGTGCTCTGGCGTGCACTGGTGTGCTCTGGCGTGCACTGGCTTGCTCTGGTGTGCACTGGCGTGCTCTGGCGTGCTCTGGCGTGCACTGGCGTGCTCTGGCGTGCATTGACGTGCACTGACGTGCACTGGCGTGCTCTGGCGTGCACTGGCGTGCACTGGCGTGCTCTGGCGTTCTCTGTCGTGCTCTGGCGTGCACTGGCGTGCACTGGCGTGCTCTGGTGTGAATTGGCGTGCTCTGGCGTGCACTGGCGTGCTCTGGTGTGAATTGGCGTGCTCTGGCGTGCTCTGTCGTGCTCTGGCGTGTACTGGCGTGCACTGACGTGCTCTGGTGTGAATTGGCGTGCTCTGGCGTGCACTGGCGTGCTCTGGTGTGAATTGGCGTTCACTGGCGTGCTCTGGCGTGCACTGGCGTGCTTTGGCGTGCACTGGCGTGCTCTGGCGTGCATTGACGTGCTCTGGCGTGCACTGGCGTGCTCTTGCGTGCATTGACGTGCTCTGACGTGCACTGGCGTGCTCTGGTGTGAATTGGCTTGCTCTGGCGTGCTCTGGCGTGCTCTGGCGTGCACTGGCGTGCTCTGGCGTGCACTGGCGTGCACTGGCGTGCACTGGCGTGCACTGGCGTGCTCTGGTGTGCACTGGCGTGCTCTGGCGTGTTCTGGCGTGCTCTGGCGTGCTCTGGCGTGCACTGGCGTGCTCTGGCGTGCATTGACGTGCACTGACGTGCACTGGCGTGCTCTGGCGTGCACTGGCGTGCACTGGCGTGCTCTGGCGTGCTCTGGCGTGCTCTGGCGTGCACTGGCGTGCACTGGCGTGCTCTGGTGTGAATTGGCGTGCTCTGGCGTGCACTGGCGTGCTCTGGTGTGAATTGGCGTGCTCTGGCGTGCTCTGTCGTGCTCTGGCGTGTACTGGCGTGCACTGACGTGCTCTGGTGTGAATTGGCGTGCTCTGGCGTGCACTGGCGTGCTCTGGTGTGAATTGGCGTTCACTGGCGTGCTCTGGCGTGCTCTGGCGTGCATTGACGTGCTCTGGCGTGCACTGGCGTGCTCTGGCGTGCATTGACGTGCTCTGGTGTGAATTGGCTTGCTCTGGCGTGCTCTGGCGTGCACTGGCGTGCACTGGCGTGCTCTGCTATGCAGAACTCAAGTGCTTGACAATAGAAATCCACTACCCGACAATAGAACTCAAATAACTTGAATAATTTTTAAAAATTCAAGTGCTGTGATGTGCGTTTTTCTAAAACTTTTTGTTCATGATTTGCTCTATAAATTTATTTATTCAATAGACTTGAAATGGTGTATTGGACATTGATTTACACATCCTGTAATTAAAAAATGGTTTTAACAAGTGAAAAAAATATTATAGCAACTTCAAGTGCTGAGCTGTTCTCTGCTGTGCTCTACCGTGCTCTGGCGTGCACTGGCGTGCTCTGGCGTGCTCTGGCTTGCTCTGGCGTGCATTGACGTGCACTTGCGTGCTCTGGCGTGCACTGGTGTGCTCTGGCGTGCACTGGCGTTCTCTGGCGTGCTCTGGCGTGCACTGGCGTGCTCTGGCGTGCATTGACGTGCTCTGACGTGCACTGGCATGCTCTGGTGTGAATTGGCGGCTCTGGCGTGCACTGGCGTGCTCTGGCGTGCACTGGCGTGCTCTGGCGTGTTCTGGCGTGCTCTGGCGTGCACTGGCGTGCTCTGGCGTGCACTGGTGTGCTCTGGCGTGCATTGACGTGCTCTGACGTGCACTGGCGTGCTCTGGTGTGCAGTGGCGTGCTCTGGCGTACATTGTAATGTACGTATTTATATGTACGTATTTATATGGCGTGGCGTGCTCTGGCGTGCATTGAAGTGCTCTGGCGTGCACTGGCGTGCTCTGGTGTAAATTGGCGTGCTCTGGCGTGGACTGGCGTGCTCTGGCGTGCTCTGGCGTGCACTGTCGTGCTTTGGCGTGCACTGTCGTGCTCTGGTGTGAATTGGCGTGCTCTGTCGTGCACTGGCGTGCTCTGGCGTGCTCTGTCGCGCTCTGGCGTGTACTTTCGCGCACTGGCGTGCATTGGCGTGCTCTGGTGTGAATTGGCGTGCTCTGGCGTGCACTGGCGTGCTCTGGTGTGAATTGGCGTGCTCTGGTGTGCTCTGGCGTGCTCTGTCGTGCTCTGGCGTGCTCTGCTATGCAGAAATCAAGTGCTTGACAATAGAAATCCACTACCCGACAATAGAACTCAAATAACTTGAATAATTTTTAAAAATTCAAGTGCTGTGATGTGCGTTTTTCTAAAACTTTTTGTTCATGATTTGCTCTATAAATTTATTGATTAAATAGACTTGAAATGGTGTATTGGACATTGATTTACACATCCTGTAATTAAAAAATGGTTTTAACAAGTGAAAAAAATATTATAGCAACTTCAAGTGCTGAGCTGTTCTCTACCGTGCTCTGGCGTGCACTGGCGTGCTCTTGCGTGCTCTGGCGTGCTCTGGCTTGCTCTGGCGTGCATTGACGTGCACTGGCGTGCTCTGGCGTGCACTGGTTTGCTCTGGCGTGCATTGACGTGCTCTGACGTGCACTGGCGTGCTCTGGTGTGAATTGGCGTGCTCTAGCGTGCACTGGCGTGCTCTGGCGTGCACTGGTATGCATTGGCGTGCCCTGGCGTGCACTAGCGTGCTCTGGCGTGCTCTGGCGTGCACTGGCGTGCTCTGGTGTGAATTTGCGTACTGTGGCGTGCACTAGCGTGCTCTGGCGTGCACTGGCGTGCTCTGGCTTGCATTGACGTGCTCTGGCGTGCACTGGCGTGCTCTTATGTGAATTGGTTTTGCTCTGGAGTGCTCTGGAGTGCACTGGCTTGCTCTGGCGTGCATTGACGTGCTCTGGCGTGCACTGGCGTGCTCTGGCGTGCTCTGGCGTGCAATGGCGTGTCTGGCGTGCTCTGGCATGCACTGGCGTGCTCTGCCGTGCTCTGGTGTAAATTGGCGTGCTCTGGCGTGCACTGGCGTGCTCTGGCGTGCACTGGTGTGCTCTGGCGTGCATTGACGTGCTCTGGCGTGCACTGGCGTTTTCTGGTGTGAATTGGCGTGCTCTGGCGTGCTCTGACGTGCTCTGGCGTGCACTGGCGTGCACTGGCGTGCTCTGGCGTGCACTGGCGTGCTCTGGCGTGCACTGGCGTGCTTTGGCGTGCACTGTCGTGCTCTGGTGTAAATTGGCGTGTTCTGGCGTGCACTGGCGTGCTCTGCTATGCAGAACTCAAGTGCTTGACAATAGAAATCCACTACCCGACAATAGAACTCAAATAACTTGAATAATTTTTAAAAATTCAAGTGCTGTGATGTGCGTTTTTCTAAAACTTTTTGTTCATGATTTGCTCTATAAATTTATTGATTCAATAGACTTGAAATGGTGTATTGGACATTGATTTACACATCCTGTAATTAAAAAATGGTTTTAACAAGTGAAAAAAATATTATAGCAACTTCAAGTGCTGAGCTGTTCTTTGCTGTGCTCTACTGTGCTCTGGCGTGCACTGGCGTGCTCTGGCGTGCTCTTGCGTGCTCTGGCTTGCTCTGGCGTGCACTGGCGTGCTCTGGCGTGCACTGGCGTGCTCTGGCGTGCACTGGCGTTCTCTTGCGTGCACTGGCGTGCTCTGGCATGCTCTGGCGTGCTCTGGCGTGCACTGGCGTGCTCTGGCGTGCTCTGGCGTGCTCTGGCGTGCTCTGGCGTGCTCTGGCGTGCTCTGGCTTCTGCTATGCAGAACTCAAGTGCTTGACAATAGAAATCCACTACCCGACAATAGAACTCAAATAACTTGAATAATTTTTTTAATTCAAGTGCTGTGATGTGCGTTTTTCTAAAACTTTTTGTTCATGATTTGCTCTATAAATTTCTTGATTAAATAGACTTGAAATGGTGTATTGGACATTGATTTACACATCCTGTAATTAAAAAATGGTTTTAACAAGTGAAAAAAATATTATAGCAACTTCAAGTGCTGAGCTGTTCTCTACCGTGCTCTGGCGTGCACTGGCGTGCTCTTGCGTGCTCTGGCGTGCTCTGGCTTGCTCTGGCGTGCATTGACGTGCACTGGCGTGCTCTGGCGTGCACTGGTTTGCTCTGGCGTGCATTGACGTGCTCTGACGTGCACTGGCGTGCTCTGGTGTGAATTGGCGTGCTCTAGCGTGCACTGGCGTGCTCTGGCGTGCACTGGTATGCATTGGCGTGCCCTGGCGTGCACTAGCGTGCTCTGGCGTGCTCTGGCGTGCACTGGCGTGCTCTGGTGTGAATTTGCGTACTGTGGCGTGCACTAGCGTGCTCTGGCGTGCACTGGCGTGCTCTGGCTTGCATTGACGTGCTCTGGCGTGAACTGGCGTGCTCTTATGTGAATTGGTTTTGCTCTGGAGTGCTCTGGAGTGCACTGGCTTGCTCTGGCGTGCATTGACGTGCTCTGGCGTGCACTGGCGTGCTCTGGCGTGCTCTGGCGTGCAATGGCGTGTCTGGCGTGCTCTGCCGTGCTCTGGTGTAAATTGGCGTGCTCTGGCGTGCACTGGCGTGCTCTGGCGTGCACTGGTGTGCTCTGGCGTGCATTGACGTGCTCTGGCGTGCACTGGCGTGCTCTGGCGTGCACTGGCGTGCTCTGGTGTGCACTGGCGTGCTCTGGCGTGCTCTGGCGTGCTCTGGCGTGCATTGACGTGCTCTGGCGTGCACTGGCGTGCTCTTGCGTGCACTGGCGTGCTCTTGCGTGCACTGGCGTGCTCTGGCGTGCATTGACGTGCTCTGGCATGCACTGGCGTGCTCTGGTGTGAATTGGCGTGCTCTGGTGTTTACTGGCGTGCTCTGGCGTGCACTGGCGTGCTCTGGCGTGCAATGGCGTGCTCTGGCGTGCTCTGGCGTGCACTGGCGTGCTTTGGCGTGCTCTGGCGTGCTCTGGCGTGCACTGGCGTGCTTTGGCGTGCACTGGCTTGCACTGGCGTGCACTGGCGTGCTCTGGCGTGCACTGGCGTGCTCTGGCGTGCACTGGCGTGCTCTGGCGTGCACTGCCGTGCTCTGGTGTGAATTGGCGTGCTCTGGCGTGCTCTGGCGTGCTCTGGCTTGCTCTGGCGTGCATTGACGTATACTGGCGTGTTCTGGCGTGCACTGGTGTGCTCTGTCGTGCACTGGCGTGCTCTGGTGTGCACTGGCGTGCTCTAGCGTGCTCTGGCGTGCACTGGCGTGCTCTGGCGTGCATTGACGTGCTCTGACGTGCACTGGCGTGCTCTGGTGTGAATTGGCGTGCTCTGGCGTGCACTGGCGTTCTCTGGCGTGCACTGGCGTGCTCTGGCGTGCACTGGCGTGCTCTAGCGTGCACTGGCGTGCTCTGGCGTGCTCTGGCGTGCACTGGCGTGCTCTGTCGTGCTCTTTCGTGCTCTGGCGTGTACTGGCGTGCACTGGCGGGCTCTGGTGTGAATATGCGTGCTCTGGCGTGCACTTGCGTGCTCTGGTGTGAATTGGCGTGCTCTGGCGTGCACTGGCGTGCTCTGGCGTGCTCTGGCGTGCTCTGGCGTGCACTGGCGTGCTCTGGCGTGCACTGGCTTGCACTGGCGTGCACTGGCGTGCTCTGGCGTGCACTGGCGTGCTGTGGCGTGCACTGGCGTGCACTGGCGAGCTCTGGCATGCTCTGTCGTGCTCTGGCGTGCTTTGCTATGCAGAACTCAAGTGCTTGACAATAGAAATCCGCTACCCGACAATAGAACTCAAATAACTTGAATAATTTTTAAAAATTCAAGTGCTGTGATGTGCGTTTTTCTAAAAGTTTTTGTTCATGATTTGCTCTATAAATTTATTGATTCAATAGACTTGAAATGGTGTATTGGACATTGATTTATACATCCTGCAATTAAAAAATGGTTTTAACAAGTGAAAAAAAATATTATAGCAACTTCAAGTGCTGAGCTGTTCTTTGCTGTGCTCTACTGTGCTCTGGCGTGCACTGGCGTGCTATGGCGTGCTCTTGCGTGCTCTGGCTTGCTCTGGCGTGCACTGGCGTGCTCTGGCGTGCACTGGCGTGCTCTGGCGTGCACTGGCGTGCTCTGGCGTGCACTGGCGTGCTCTGGCGTGCACTGGCGTGCTCTGGCGTGCACTGGCGTGCTCTGGCGTGCTCTGGCGTGCTCTGGCGTGCTCTGGCGTGCTCTGGCGTGCACTGGCGTGCTCTGGCGTGCTCTGGCGTGCTCTGCTATGCAGAACTCAAGTGCTTGACAATAGAAATCCACTACCCGACAATAGAACTCAAATAACTTGAATAATTTTTTTAATTCAAGTGCTGTGATGTGCGTTTTTCTAAAACTTTTTGTTCATGATTTGCTCTATAAATTTATTGATTCAATAGACTTGAAATGGTGTATTGGACATTGATTTACACATCCTGTAATTAAAAAATGGTTTTAACAAGTGAAAAAAATATTATAGCAACTTCAAGTGCTGAGCTGTTCTCTACCGTGCTCTGGCGTGCACTGGCGTGCTCTTGCGTGCTCTGGCGTGCTCTGGCTTGCTCTGGCGTGCATTGACGTGCACTGGCGTGCTCTGGCGTGCACTTGTTTGCTCTGGCGTGCATTGACGTGCTCTGACGTGCACTGGCGTGCTCTGGTGTGAATTGGCGTGCTCTAGCGTGCACTGGCGTGCTCTGGCGTGCACTGGCGTGCTCTGGTGTGCATTGGCGTGCCTTGGCGTGCACTAGCGTGCTCTGGCGTGCTCTGGCGTGCACTGGCGTGCTCTGGTGTGAATTGGCGTACTGTGGCGTGCACTAGCGTGCTCTGGCTTGCATTGACGTGCTCTGGCGTGCACTGGCGTGCTCTTATGTGAATTGGTTTTGCTCTGGAATGCTCTGGCGTGCACTGGCTTGCTCTGGCGTGCATTGACGTAATCTGGCGTGCACTGGCGTGCTCTGGCGTGCACTGGCGTACTCTGGCGTGCACTGGCGTGCTCTGGTGTGAATTGGCGTGCTCTGGCGTGCACTGGCGTGCTTTGGCGTGCACTGGCGTGCTCTGGCGTGCACTGGCGTGATCAAGCGTGCACTGGCGTGCTCTGGTGTGAATTGGCTTGCTCTGGCGTGCACTGGCGTGCTCTGGCGTGCACTGGCGTGCTCTGGCGTGCTCTGTCGTGCTCTGGCGTGCTCTGCTATGCAGAACTCAAGTGCTTGACAATAAAAATCCACTACCCGACAATAGAACTCAAATAACTTGAATAATTTTTAAAAATTCAAGTGCTGTGATGTGCGTTATTCTAAAACTTTTTGTTCATGATTTGCTTTATAAATTTATTGATTCAATAGACTTGAAATGGTGTATTGGACATTGATTTACACATCCTGTAATTAAAAAATGGTTTTAACAAGTAAAAAAAATATTATAGCAACTTCAAGTGCTGAGCTGTTCTCTGCTGTGCTCTACCGTGCTCTGGCGTGCACTGGCGTGCTCTGGCGTGCTCTGGCTTGCTCTGTCGTGCATTGACGTGCACTGGCGTACTCTGGCGTGCACTGGTGTGCTCTGGTGTGCTCTGGCGTGCACTGGCGTGCTCTGGCGTGCAATGGCGTGCTCTGGCGTGCACTGGCGTGCTCTGGCGTGCACTGGCGTGCTCTGGCGTGAATTGGCGTGCTCTGGCGTGCACTGGCGTGCTCTGGCGTGCACTGGCGTGCTCTGGCGTGCACTGGCGTGCTCTGGCGTGCACTGGCGTGCTCTGGCGTGCTCTGGCGTGCTCTGGCGTGCACTGGCATGCTCTGGCGTGCTCTGTCGTGCTCTGGCGTGTACTGGCGTGCACTGGCGGGCTCTGGTGTGAATATGCGTGCTCTGGTGTGAATTGGCGTGCTCTGGCGTGCACTGGCGTCCTCTGGCGTGCTCTGGCGTGCTCTGGCGTGCACTGGCGTGCTCTGGCGTGCACTGGCTTGCTCCGGCGTGCACTGGCGTGCTCTGGCGTGCACTGGCGTGCTCTGGCGTGCACTGGCGTGCACTGGCGAGCTCTGGCATGCTCTGTCGTGCTCTGGCGTGCTCTGCTATGCAGAACTCAAGTGCTTGACAATAGAAATCCACTACCCGACAATTGAACTCAAATAACTTGAATAATTTTTTAAATTCAAGTGCTGTGATGTGCGTTTTTCTAAAACTTTTTGTTCATGATTTGCTCTATAAATTTATTGATTCAATAGACTTGAAATGGTGTATTGGACATTGATTTACACATCCTGTAATTAAAAAATGGTTTTAACAAGTGAAAAAAATATTATAGCAACTTCAAGTGCTGAGCTGTTCTCTACCGTGCTCTGGCGTGCACTGGCGTGCTCTGGCTTGCTCTGGCGTGCATTGACGTGCACTGGCGTGCTCTGGCGTGCACTTGTTTGCTCTGGCGTTCATTGACGTGCTCTGACGTGCACTGGCGTGCTCTTGCGTGCTCTTGCGTGCACTGGCGTGCTCTGGTGTGCATTGGCGTGCCTTGGCGTGCAGTAGCGTGCTCTGGCGTGCTCTGGCGTGCACTGGCGTGCTCTGGTGTGAATTGGCGTACTGTGGCGTGCACTAGCGTGTTCTGGCGTGCACTGGCGTGCTCTGGCTTGCATTGACGTGCTCTGGCGTGCACTGGCGTGCTCTTATGTGAATTGGTTTTGCTCTGGAGTGCTCTGGCGTGCACTGGCTTGCTCTGGCGTGCATTGACGTGCTCTGGCGTGCACTGGCGTGCTCTGGCGTGCACTGGCGTACTCTGGCGTGCACTGGCGTGCTCTGGTGTGAATTGGCGTGCTCTGGCGTGCACTGGCGTGCTTTGGCGTGCACTGGCGTGCTCTGGCGTGCACTGGCGTGATCAAGCGTGCACTGGCGTGCTCTGGTGTGAATTGGCGTGCTCTGGCGTGCACTGGCGTGCTCTTTCGTGCTCTGGCGTGCTCTGCTATGCAGAACTCAAGTGCTTGACAATAAAAATCCACTACCCGACAATAGAACTCAAATAACTTGAATAATTTTTAAAAATTCAAGTGCTGTGATGTGCGTTTTTCTAAAACTTTTTGTTCATGATTTGCTTTATAAATTTATTGATTCAATAGACTTGAAATGGTGTATTGGACATTGATTTACACATCCTGTAATTAAAAAATGGTTTTAACAAGTAAAAAAAATATTATAGCAACTTCAAGTGCTGAGCTGTTCTCTGCTGTGCTCTACCGTGCTCTGGCGTGCACTGGCGTGCTCTGGCGTGCTCTGGCTTGCTCTTTCGTGCATTGACGTGCACTGGCGTGCTCTGGCGTGCACTGGTGTGCTCTGGTGTGCTCTGGCGTGCACTGGCGTGCTCTGGCGTGCACTGGCGTGCTCTGGCGTGCACTGGCGTGCTCTGGCGTGCACTGGCGTGCTCTGGCGTGCACTGGCGTGCACTGGCGAGCTCTGGCATGCTCTGTAATGCTCTGGCGTGCTCTGCTATGCAGAACTCAAGTGCTTGACAATAGAAATCCACTACCCGACAATAGAACTCAAATAACTTGAATAATTTTTTTAATTCAAGTGCTGTGATGTGCGTTTTTCTAAAACTTTTTGTTCATGATTAGCTCTATAAATTTATTGATTCAATAGACTTGAAATGGTGTATTGGACATTGATTTACACATCCTGTAATTAAAAAATGGTTTTAACAAGTGAAAAAAATATTATAGCAACTTCAAGTGCTGAGCTGTTCTCTACCGTGCTCTGGCGTGCACTGGCGTGCTCTTGCGTGCTCTGGCGTGCTCTGGCTTGCTCTGGCGTGCATTGACGTGCACTGGTGTGCTCTGGCGTGCACTTGTTTGCTCTGGCGTGCATTGACGTGCTCTGACGTGCACTGGCGTGCTCTGGTGTGAATTGGCGTGCTCTAGCGTGCACTGGCGTGCTCTGGCGTGCACTGGCGTGCTCTGGTGTGCATTGGCGTGCCTTGGCGTGCACTAGCGTGCTCTGGCGTGCTCTGGCGTGCACTGGCGTGCTCTGGTGTGAATTGGCGTACTGTGGCGTGCACTAGCGTGCTCTGGCGTGCACTGGCGTGCTCTGGCTTGCATTGACGTGCTCTGGCGTGCACTGGCGTGCTCTTATGTGAATTGGTTTTGCTCTGGAGTGCTCTGGCGTGCACTGGCTTGCTCTGGCGTGCATTGACGTGCTCTGGCGTGCACTGGCGTGCTCTGGCGTGCACTGGCGTACTCTGGCGTGCACTGGCGTGCTCTGGTGTGAATTGGCGTGCGCTGGCGTGCACTGGCGTGCTTTGGCGTGCACTGGCGTGCTCTGGCGTGCACTGGCGTGATCAAGCGTGCACTGGCGTGCTCTGGTGTGAATTGGCTTGCTCTGGCGTGCACTGGCGTGCTCTGGCGTGCTCTGGCGTGCTCTGGCGTGCTCTGTCGTGCTCTGGCGTGCTCTGCTATGCAGAACTCAAGTGCTTGACAATAAAAATCCACTACCCCTCAATAGAACTCAAATAACTTGAATAATTTTTAAAAATTCAAGTGCTGTGATGTGCGTTTTTCTAAAACTTTTTGTTCATGATTTGCTTTATAAATTTATTGATTCAATAGACTTGAAATGGTGTATTGGACATTGATTTACACATCCTGTAATTAAAAAATATTATAGCAACTTCAAGTGCTGAGCTGTTCTCTGCTGTGCTCTACCGTGCTCTGGCGTGCTCTGGCGTGCACTGGCGTGCTCTGGCGTGCACTGGCGTGCTCTGGCGTGCTCTGGCGTGCACTGGCATGCTCTGGCGTGCACTGGCGTGCTCTGGCGTGCACTGGCGTGCTCTGGCGTGCACTGGCGTGCTCTGGCGTGCACTGGCGTGCTCTGGCGTGAATTGGCGTGCTCTGGCGTGCACTGGCGTGCTCTGGCGTGCACTGGCGTGCTCTGGCGTGCACTGGCGTGCTCTGGCGTGCACTGGCGTGCTCTGGCGTGCACTGGCGTGCTCTGGCGTGCACTGGCGTGCTCTGGCGTGCACTGGCGTGCTCTGGCGTGCACTGGCGTGCTCTGGCGTGCACTGGCGTGCTCTGGCGTGCACTGGCGTGCTCTGGCGTGCACTGGCGTGCTCTGGCGTGCACTGGCGTGCTTTGGCGTGCACTGTCGTGCTCTGGTGTGAATTGGCGTGCTCTGGCGTGCACTGGCGTGCTCTGGCGTGCTCTGTCGTGCTCTGGCGTGTACTGGCGTGCACTGGCGTGCTCTGGTGTGATTTGGCGTGCTCTGGCGTGCACTGGCGTGCTCTGGCGTGCTCTGGCGTGCTCTGGCGTGCTCTGGCGTGCTCTGGCGTGCTCTGGCGTGCTCTGGCGTGCACTGGTGTGCTCTGGCGTGCACTGGCGTTTACTGGCGTGCTCTGGCAGGCACTGGCGTGCTCTGGCGTGCACTGGCGTGCACTGGCGAGCTCTGGCGTGCACTGGCGTGCTCTGGCGTGCACTGGCGTGCACTGGCGAGCTCTGGCATGCTCTGTAATGCTCTGGCGTGCTCTGCTATGCAGAACTCAAGTGCTTGACAATAGAAATCCACTACCCGACAATAGAACTCAAATAACTTGAATAATTTTTTTAATTCAAGTGCTGTGATGTGCGTTTTTCTAAAACTTTTTGTTCATGATTTGCTCTATAAATTTATTGATTCAATAGACTTGAAATGGTGTATTGGACATTGATTTACACATCCTGTAATTAAAAAATGGTTTTAACAAGTGAAAAAAATATTATAGCAACTTCAAGTGCTGAGCTGTTCTCTACCGTGCTCTGGCGTGCACTGGCGTGCTCTTGCGTGCTCTGGCGTGCTCTGGCTTGCTCTGGCGTGCATTGACGTGCACTGGCGTGCTCTGGCGTGCACTTGTTTGCTCTGGCGTGCATTGACGTGCTCTGACGTGCACTGGCGTGCTCTGGTGTGAATTGGCGTGCTCTAGCGTGCACTGGCGTGCTCTGGCGTGCACTGGCGTGCTCTGGTGTGCATTGGCGTGCCTTGGCGTGCACTAGCGTGCTCTGGCGTGCTCTGGCGTGCACTGGCGTGCTCTGGTGTGAATTGGCGTACTGTGGCGTGCACTAGCGTGCTCTGGCGTGCACTGGCGTGCTCTGGCTTGCATTGACGTGCTCTGGCGTGCACTGGCGTGCTCTTATGTGAATTGGTTTTGCTCTGGAGTGCTCTGGCGTGCACTGGCTTGCTCTGGCGTGCATTGACGTGCTCTGGCGTGCACTGGCGTGCTCTGGCGTGCACTGGCGTACTCTGGCGTGCACTGGCGTGCTCTGGTGTGAATTGGCGTGCGCTGGCGTGCACTGGCGTGCTTTGGCGTGCACTGGCGTGCTCTGGCGTGCACTGGCGTGATCAAGCGTGCACTGGCGTGCTCTGGTGTGAATTGGCTTGCTCTGGCGTGCACTGGCGTGCTCTGGCGTGCTCTGGCGTGCTCTGGCGTGCTCTGTCGTGCTCTGGCGTGCTCTGCTATGCAGAACTCAAGTGCTTGACAATAAAAATCCACTACCCGACAATAGAACTCAAATAACTTGAATAATTTTTAAAAATTCAAGTGCTGTGATGTGCGTTTTTCTAAAACTTTTTGTTCATGATTTGCTTTATAAATTTATTGATTCAATAGACTTGAAATGGTGTATTGGACATTGATTTACACATCCTGTAATTAAAAAATATTATAGCAACTTCAAGTGCTGAGCTGTTCTCTGCTGTGCTCTACCGTGCTCTGGCGTGCACTGGCGTGCTCTGGCGTGCTCTGGCGTGCACTGGCGTGCTCTTGCGTGCTCTGGCGTGAATTGGCGTGCTCTGGCGTGCACTGGCGTGCTCTGGCGTGCACTGGCGTGCTCTGGCGTGCACTGGCGTGCTCTGGCGTGAATTGGCGTGCTCTGGCGTGCACTGGCGTGCTCTGGCGTGCACTGGCGTGCTCTGGCGTGCACTGGCGTGCTCTGGCGTGCACTGGCGTGCTCTGGCGTGCACTGGCGTGCTCTGGCGTGCTCTGGCGTGCTTTGGCGTGCACTGGCGTGCTTTGGCGTGCACTGTCGTGCTCTGGTGTGAATTGGCGTGCTCTGGCGTGCACTGGCGTGCTCTGGCGTGCTCTGTCGTGCTCTGGCGTGTACTGGCGTGCACTGGCGTGCTCTGGTGTGATTTGGCGTGCTCTGGCGTGCACTGGCGTGCTCTGGCGTGCTCTGGCGTGCTCTGGCGTGCTCTGGCGTGCTCTGGCGTGCTCTGGCGTGCTCTGGCGTGCACATGGTGTGCTCTGGCGTGCACTGGCGTTTACTGGCGTGCTCTGGCAGGCACTGGCGTGCTCTGGCGTGCACTGGCGTGCTCTGGCGAGCTCTGGCGTGCATTGACGTGCTCTGGCGTGCATTGACGTGCTCTGACGTGCACTGGCGTAATCTGGTGTTAATTGGCGTGCTCTGGCGTGCACTGGCGTGCTCTGGCGTGCTCTGGCGTGCTCTGGCGTTTACTGGCGTGCTCTGGCAGGCACTGGCTTGCTCTGGGGTGCACTGGCGTGCTCTGGCGTGCACTGGCGTGCTCTGGCGTGCACTGGCGTGCTCTGGCGTGCACTGGCGTGCTCTGGTGTGCTCTAGCGTGCACTGGCGTGCTTTGGCGTGCACTGGCATGCTCTGGTGTGAATTGGCGTGCACTGGCGTGCACTGGCGTGCTCTTGCGTGCTCTGTCGTGCTCTGTCGTGCACTGGCGTGCACTGGCGTGCTCTGGTGTGAATTGGAGTGCTCTGGCGTGCACTGGCGTGCTCTGGTTTGAATTGGCGTACTCTGGCGTGCACTGGCGTTCTCTGACGTGCACTGGCGTGTTTTGGCGTGCATTGACGTGCTCTGGCGTGCACTGGCGTGCTCTGGCGTGCACTGGCGTGCTCTGGCGTGCACTGGCGTGCTCTGGCGTGCACTGGCGTGCTCTGGCGTGCACTGGCGTGCTCTGGCGTGCACTGGCGTGCTCTGGCGTGCACTGGCGTGCTCTGGCGTGCATTGAAGTGCTCTGGCGTGCACTGGCGTGCTCTTGCGTGCACTGGCGTGCTCTGGCGTGCATTGACGTGCTCTGGCGTGCACTGGCGTGCTCTGGTGTGAATTGGCGTGCTCTGGCGTGCTCTGGCGTGCTGTGGCTTGCTCTGGCGTGCATTGACGTGCACTGGCATGCTCTGGCGTGCAATGGTGTGCTCTGGCGTGCACTGGCGTGCTCTGGTGTGCACTGGCGTGCTCTGGCGTGCTCTGGTGTGAATTGGCGTGCTCTGGCGTGCATTGACGTGCTCTGGCGTGCATTGACGTGCTCTGACGTGCACTGGCGTAATCTGGTGTTAATTGGCGTGCTCTGGCGTGCACTGGCGTGCTCTGGCGTGCTCTGGCGTGCTCTGGCGTTTACTGGCGTGCTCTGGCAGGCACTGGCTTGCTCTGGGGTGCACTGGCGTGCTCTGGCGTGCACTGGCGTGCTCTGGCGTGCACTGGCGTGCTCTGGCGTGCACTGGCGTGCTCTGGTGTGCTCTAGCGTGCACTGGCGTGCTTTGGCGTGCACTGGCATGCTCTGGTGTGAATTGGCGTGCACTGGCGTGCACTGGCGTGCTCTTGCGTGCTCTGTCGTGCTCTGTCGTGCACTGGCGTGCACTGGCGTGCTCTGGTGTGAATTGGAGTGCTCTGGCGTGCACTGGCGTGCTCTGGTTTGAATTGGCGTACTCTGGCGTGCACTGGCGTTCTCTGACGTGCACTGGCGTGTTTTGGCGTGCATTGACGTGCTCTGGCGTGCACTGGCGTGCTCTAACGTGCACTGGCGTGCTCTGGCGTGCACTGGCGTGCTCTGGCGTGCACTGGCGTGCTCTGGCGTGCACTGGCGTGCTCTGGCGTGCACTGGCGTGCTCTGGCGTGCACTGGCGTGCTCTGGCGTGCACTGGCGTGCTCTGGCGTGCACTGGCGTGCTCTGGCGTGCATTGAAGTGCTCTGGCGTGCACTGGCGTGCTCTTGCGTGCACTGGCGTGCTCTGGCGTGCATTGACGTGCTCTGGCGTGCACTGGCGTGCTCTGGTGTGAATTGGCGTGCTCTGGCGTGCTCTGGCGTGCTCTGGCTTGCTCTGGCGTGCATTGACGTGCACTGGCGTGCTCTGGCGTGCAATGGTGTGCTCTGGCGTGCACTGGCGTGCTCTGGTGTGCACTGGCGTGCTCTTGCGTGCTCTGGCGTGCACTGGCGTGCTCTGGTGTGCATTGACGTGCTCTGGTGTGAATTGGCGTGCTCTGGCGTGCACTGGCGTGCTCTGGCGTGCACTGGCGTGCTCTGGCGTGCACTGGCGTGCTCTGGCGTGCACTGGCGTGCTCTGGCGTGCACTGGCGTGCTCTGGCGTGCACTGGCGTAATCTGGCGTGCACTGGCGTGCACTGGCGTGCTCTGGCGTGCTCTGGTGTGAATTGGCGTGCTTTGGCGTGCACTGGCGTGCTTTGGCGTGCACTGGCGTGCTCTGGCGTGCACTGGCGTGCCCTGGCGTGCACTGGCGTGCCCTGGCGTGCACTGGCGTGCTCTGGCGTGCTCTGGCGTGCACTGGCGTGCTTTGGCGTGCACTGTCGTGCTCTGGTGTTAATTGGCGTGCTCTGGCGTGCACTGGCGTGCTCTGGCGTGCTCTGTCGTGCTCTGGCGTGTACTGGCGTGCACTGGCGTGCTCTGGTGTGAATTGGCGTGCTCTGGCGTGCACTGGCGTGCTCTGGTGTGAATTGGCGTGCTCTGGCGTGCACTGGCGTGCTCTGGTGTGCACTGGCGTGCTCTGGCGTGCTCTGGCGTGCACTGGCGTGCTCTGGTGTGCATTGACGTGCTCTGGTGTGAATTGGCGTGCTCTGGCGTGCACTGGCATGCTCTGGCGTGCTCTGGCGTGCACTGGCGTGCTTTGGCGTGCACTGTCGTGCTCTGGTGTTAATTGGCGTGCTCTGGCGTGCACTGGCGTGCTCTGGCGTGCTCTGTCGTGCTCTGGCGTGTACTGGCGTGCACTGGCGTGCTCTGGTGTGAATTGGCGTGCACTGGCGTGCACTGGCGTGCTGTGGTTTGCTCTGTCGTGCTCTGTCGTGCTCTGCTATGCAGAACTCAAGTGCTTGACAAGAGAAATCCACTACCCGACAATAGAACTCAAATAACTTGAATAATTTTTAAAAATTCAAGTGCTGTGATGTGCGTTTTTCTCAAACTTTTTGTTCATGATTTGCTCTATAAATTTATTGATTCAATAGACTTGAAATGGTGAATTGGACATTGATTTACACATCCTGTAATTAAAAAATGGTTTTAACAAGTGAAAAAATATTATAGCAACTTCAAGTGCTGAGCTGTTCTCTGCTGTGCTCTACCGTGCTCTGGCGTGCACTGGCGTGCTCTGGCGTGCTCTGGCTTGCTCTGGCGTGCATTGACGTGCACTTGCGTGCTCTGGCGTGCACTGGTGTGCTCTGGCGTGCTCTGGTGTGCTCTGGCGTGCTCTGGCGTGCACTGGCGTGCTCTGGCGTGCATTGACGTGCTCTGACGTGCACGTGCGTGCTCTGGCGTGCACTGGTGTGCTCTGGCGTGCTCTGTCGTGCTCTGGCGTGTACTGGCGTGCACTGGCGTGCTCTGGTGTGAATTGGCGTGCTCTGGCGTGCACTGGCGTGCTCTGGTGTGAATTGGCGTGCTCTGGCGTGCTCTGTCGTGCTCTGTCGTGTACTGGCGTGCACTGGCGTGCTCTGGAGTGAATTGGCGTGCTCTGGCGTGCACTGGCGTGCTCTGGTGTGAATTGGCGTGCACTGGCGTGCTCTGGCGTGCACTGGCGTGCTCTGGCGTGCATTGACGAGCTCTGGCGTGCACTGGCGTGCTCTGGCGTGCACTGGCGTGCTCTGGCGTGCATTGACGTGCTCTGACGTGCACTGGCGTGCTCTGGTGTGAATTGGCATGCTCTGACGTGCTCTGGCGTGCTCTGGCGTGCACTGGCGTGCTCTGGCGTGCACTGGCGTGCTCTGGCATGCTCTGGCGTGCACTGGCGTGCTTTGGCGTGCACTGTCGTGCTCTGGTGTGAATTGGCGTGCTCTGGCGTGCACTGGCGTGCTCTGGCGTGCTCTGTCGTGCTCTGGCGTGTACTGGCGTGCACTGGCGTGCTCTGGTGTGAATTGGCGTGCTCTGGTGTGAATTGGCGTGCTCTGGCGTGCACTGGCGTGCTCTGGCGTGCACTGGCGTGCTCTGGCGTGCACTGGCGTGCTCTGGCGTGCTCTGGCGTGCTCTGGCGTGCATTGACGAGCTCTTGCGTGCTCTGGCGTGCACTGGCGTGCTCTGGCGTGCATTGACGTGCTCTGACGTGCACTGGCGTGCTCTGGTGTGAATTGGCGGCTCTGGCGTGCACTGGCGTGCTCTGGCGTGCTCTGGCGTGCTCTGGCGTGCACTGGCGTGCTCTGGCGTGCTCTGGCGTGCTCTGGCTTGCTCTGGCGTGCTTTGACGTGCACTTGCGTGCTTTGGCGTGCACTGGTGTGCTCTGGCGTGCACTGGCGTGCTCTTGCGTGCTCTGGCGTGCACTGGCGTGCTCTGGCGTGCATTGACGTGCTCTGACGTGCACGTGCGTGCTCTGGTGTAAATTGGCGGCTCTGACGTGCACTGGCGTGCTCTGGCGTGCACTGGCGTTCTCTGGCGTGCACTGGCGTGCTCTGGCGTGAATTGGCGTGCTCTGGCGTGCACTGGCGTGCTCTGGTGTGAATTGGCGTGCTCTGGCGTGCACTGGCGTGCTCTGGTGTGAATTGGCGTGCACTGGCGTGCTCTGGCGTGCACTGGCGTGCTCTGGCGTGCATTGACGAGCTCTGGCGTGCACTGGCGTGCTCTGGCGTGCACTGGCGTGCTCTGGCGTGCATTGACGTGCTCTGACGTGCACTGGCGTGCTCTGGTGTGAATTGGCATGCTCTGACGTGCTCTGGCGTGCTCTGGCGTGCACTGGCGTGCTCTGGCGTGCACTGGCGTGCTCTGGCATGCTCTGGCGTGCACTGGCGTGCTTTGGCGTGCACTGTCGTGCTCTGGTGTGAATTGGCGTGCTCTGGCGTGCACTGGCGTGCTCTGGCGTGCTCTGTCGTGCTCTGGCGTGTACTGGCGTGCACTGGCGTGCTCTGGTGTGAATTGGCGTGCTCTGGTGTGAATTGGCGTGCTCTGGCGTGCACTGGCGTGCTCTGGCGTGCACTGGCGTGCTCTGGCGTGCACTGGCGTGCTCTGGCGTGCTCTGGCGTGCTCTGGCGTGCATTGACGAGCTCTTGCGTGCTCTGGCGTGCACTGGCGTGCTCTGGCGTGCATTGACGTGCTCTGACGTGCACTGGCGTGCTCTGGTGTGAATTGGCGGCTCTGGCGTGCACTGGCGTGCTCTGGCGTGCTCTGGCGTGCTCTGGCGTGCACTGGCGTGCTCTGGCGTGCTCTGGCGTGCTCTGGCTTGCTCTGGCGTGCTTTGACGTGCACTTGCGTGCTTTGGCGTGCACTGGTGTGCTCTGGCGTGCACTGGCGTGCTCTTGCGTGCTCTGGCGTGCACTGGCGTGCTCTGGCGTGCATTGACGTGCTCTGACGTGCACGTGCGTGCTCTGGTGTAAATTGGCGGCTCTGACGTGCACTGGCGTGCTCTGGCGTGCACTGGCGTTCTCTGGCGTGCACTGGCGTGCTCTGGCGTGCACTGGCGTGCTCTGGCGTGCACTGGCGTGCTCTGGCGTGCACTGGCGTGCTCTGGTGTGAATTGGCGTGCACTGGCGTGCACTGGCGTGCACTGGCGTGCTCTGGCGTGCTCTGTCGTGCTCTGGCGTGCACTGGCGTGCTCTGGTGTGAATTGGCGTGCACTGGCGTGCACTGGCGTGCTCTGGTGTGAATTGGCGTGCTCTGGCGTGCACTGGCGTGCTCTGGCGTGCTCTGTCGTGCTCTGGCGTGTACTGGCGTGCACTGGCGTGCTCTGGTGTGAATTAGCGTGCTCTGGCGTGCACTGGCGTGCTCTGGTGTGAATTGGCGTGCTCTGGCGTGCTCTGTCGTGTTCTGGCGTGTACTGGCGTGCACTGGCGTGCTCTGGTGTGAATTGGCGTGCTCTGGCGTGCACTGGCGTGCTCTGGTGTGAATTGGCGTGCACTGGCGTGCTCTGGCGTGCACTGGCGTGCTCTGGCGTGCATTGACGAGCTCTGGCGTGCACTGGCGTGCTCTGGCGTGCACTGGCGTGCTCTGGCGTGCATTGACGTGCTCTGACGTGCACTGGCGTGCTCTGGTGTGAATTGGCGTGCTCTGGCGTGCTCTGGCGTGCTCTGGTGTGAATTGGCGTGCTCTGGCGTGCACTGGCGTGCTCTGGCGTGCTCTGGCGTGCTCTGGCGTGCTCTGGTGTGAATTGGCGTGCACTGGCGTGCACTGGCGTGCTCTGTTGTGAATTGGCGTGCTCTGGCGTGCACTGGCGTGCTCTGGCGTGCACGGGCGTGCTCTGCTATGCAGAACTCAAGTGCTTGACAATAGAAATCCACTACCCGACAATAGAACTCAAATAACTTGAATAATTTTTAAAAATTCAAGTGCTGTGATGTGCGTTTTTCTCAAACTTTTTGTTCATGATTTGCTCTATAAATTTATTGATTCAATAGACTTGAAATGGTGAATTGGACATTGATTTACACATCCTGTAATTAAAAAATGGTTTTAACAAGTGAAAAAATATTATAGCAACTCCAAGTGCTGAGCTGTTCTCTGCTGTGCTCTACCGTGCTCTGGCGTGCACTGGCGTGCTCTGGCGTGCTCTGGCTTGCTCTGGCGTGCATTGACGTGCACTTGCGTGCTCTGGCGTGCACTGGTGTGCTCTGGCGTGCTCTGGTGTGCTCTGGCGTGCTCTGGCGTGCACTGGCGTGCTCTGGCGTGCATTGACGTGCTCTGACGTGCACGTGCGTGCTCTGGTGTGAATTGGCGGCTCTGGCGTACTCTGGCGTGCTCTGGTGTGAATTGGCGTGCACTGGCGTGCACTGGCGTGCTCTGGCGTGCTCTGTCGTGCTCTGTCGTGCACTGGCGTGCACTGGCGTGCTCTGGTGTGAATTGGCGTGCTCTGGCGTGCACTGGCGTGCTCTGGTGTGAATTGGCGTGCTCTGGCGTGCACTGGCGTGCTCTGGTGTGAATTGGCGTGCTCTGGCGTGCTCTGGCGTGCTCTGTCGTGCTCTGGCGTGTACTGGCGTGCACTGGCGTGCTTTGGTGTGAATTGGCGTGCTCTGGCGTGCACTGGCGTGCTCTGGTGTGAATTGGCGTGCTCTGGCGTGCTCTGTCGTGCTCTGTCGTGTACTGGCGTGCACTGGCGTGCTCTGGAGTGAATTGGCGTGCTCTGGCGTGCACTGGCGTGCTCTGGTGTGAATTGGCGTGCACTGGCGTGCTCTGGCGTGCACTGGCGTGCTCTGGCGTGCACTGGCGTGCTCTGGCGTGCATTGACAAGCTCTGGCGTGCACTGGCGTGCTCTGGCGTGCATTGACGTGCTCTGACGTGCACTGGCGTGCTCTGGTGTGAATTGGCATGCTCTGACGTGCTCTGGCGTGCTCTGGCGTGCACTGGCGTGCTCTGGCGTGCACTGGCGTGCTCTGGCATGCTCTGGCGTGCACTGGCGTGCTTTGGCGTGCACTGTCGTGCTCTGGTGTGAATTGGCGTGCTCTGGCGTGCACTGGCGTGCTCTGGCGTGCTCTGTCGTGCTCTGGCGTGTACTGGCGTGCACTGGCGTGCTCTGGTGTGAATTGGCGTGCACTGGCGTGCACTGGCGTGCACTGGCGTGCTCTGGTGTGAATTGGCGTGCTCTGGCGTGCACTGGCGTGCTCTGGCGTGCACTGGCGTGCTCTGGCGTGCATTGACGAGCTCTTGCGTGCTCTGGCGTGCACTGGCGTGCTCTGGCGTGCATTGACGTGCTCTGACGTACACTGGCGTGCTCTGGTGTGAATTGGCGGCTCTGGCGTGCACTGGCGTGCTCTGGCGTGCTCTGGCGTGCTCTGGCGTGCACTGGCGTGCTCTGGCGTGCTCTGGCGTGCTCTGGCGTGCTCTGGCTTGCTCTGGCGTGCATTGACGTGCACTTGCGTGCTTTGGCGTGCACTGGTGTGCTCTGGCGTGCACTGGCGTGCTCTTGCGTGCTCTGGCGTGCACTGGCGTGCTCTGGCGTGCATTGACGTGCTCTGACGTGCACGTGCGTGCTCTGGTGTAAATTGGCGGCTCTGGCGTGCACTGGCGTTCTCTGGCGTGCACTGGCGTTCTCTGGCGTGCACTGGCGTGCACTGGCGTGCACTGGCGTGCTCTGGCGTGCACTGGCGTGCACTGGCGTGCACTGGCGTGCTCTGGTGTGAATTGGCGTGCACTGGCGTGCACTGGCGTGCACTGGCGTGCTCTGGCGTGCTCTGTCGTGCTCTGTCGTGCACTGGCGTGCTCTGGTGTAAATTGGCGTGCTCTGGCGTGCACTGGCGTGCTCTGGTGTGAATTGGCGTGCTCTGGCGTGCACTGGCGTGCTCTGGTGTGAATTGGCGTGCTCTGGCGTGCACTGGCGTGCTCTGGCGTGCTCTGTCGTGCTCTGGCGTGTACTGGCGTGCACTGGCGTGCTCTGGTGTGAATTGGCGTGCTCTGGCGTGCACTGGCGTTCTCTGGTGTGAATTGGCGTGCTCTGGCGTGCTCTGTCGTGTTCTGGCGTGTACTGGCGTGCACTGGCGTGCTCTGGTGTGAATTGGCGTGCTCTGGCGTGCACTGGCGTGCTCTGGTGTGAATTGGCGTGCACTGGCGTGCTCTGGCGTGCACTGGCGTGCTCTGGCGTGCATTAACGAGCTCTGGCGTGCACTGGCGTGCTCTGGCGTGCACTGGCGTGCTCTGGCGTGCATTGACGTGCTCTGACGTGCACTGGCGTGCTCTGGTGTGAATTGGCGTGCTCTGGCGTGCTCTGGCGTGCTCTGGTGTGAATTGGCGTGCTCTGGCGTGCACTGGCGTGCTCTGGCGTGCTCTGGCGTGCTCTGGCGTGCTCTGGCGTGCTCTGCTGTGAATTGGCGTGCACTGGCGTGCACTGGCGTGCTCTGGTGTGAATTGGCGTGCTCTGGCGTGCACTGGCTTGCTCTGGCGTGCACGGGCGTGCTCTGCTATGCAGAACTCAAGTGCTTGACAATAGAAATCCACTACCCGACAATAGAACTCAAATAACTTGAATAATTTTTAAAAATTCAAGTGCTGTGATGTGCGTTTTTCTAAAACTTTTTGTTCATGATTTGCTCTATAAATTTATTGATTCAATAGACTTGAAATGGTGTATTGGACATTGATTTACACATCCTGTAATTGAAAAATGGTTTTAACAAGTGAAAAAAATATTATAGCAACTTCAAGTGCTGAGCTGTTCTCTGCTGTGCTCTACCGTGCTCTGGCGTGCACTGGCGTGCTCTGGCGTGCTCTGGCTTGCTCTGGCGTGCATTGACGTGCACTTGCGTGCTTTGGCGTGCACTGGTGTGCTCTGGCGTGCACTGGCGTGCTCTTGCGTGCTCTGGCGTGCTCTGGCGTGCATTGACGTGCTCTGACGTGCACTGGCGTGCTCTGGTGTGAATTTGCGGCTCTGGCGTGCACTGGCGTGCTCTGGCGTGCTCTGGCGTGCTCTGGCGTGCACTGGCGTGCTCTGGCGTGCACTGGCGTGCTCTGGCGTGCACTGGCGTGCTCTGGCGTGCACTGGCGTGCTCTGGCGTGCACTGGCGTGCTCTGGCATGCTCTGGCGTGCACTGGCGTGCTTTGGCGTGCACTGTCGTGCTCTGGTGTGAATTGGCGTGCTCTGGCGTGCACTGGCGTGCTTTGGCGTGCTCTGTCGTGCTCTGGCGTGTACTGGCGTGCACTGGCGTGCTCTGGTGTGAATTGGCGTGCACTGGCGTGCATTGGCGTGCTCTGGTGTGAATTGGCGTGCTCTGGCGTGCACTGGCGTGCTCTGGCGTGCACTGGCGTGCTCTGGCGTGCACTGGCGTGCTCTGGCGTGCACTGGCGTGCTCTGGCGGGCACTGGCGTGCTCTGGCGTGCATTGACGAGCTCTTGCGTGCTCTGGCGTGCACTGGCGTGCTCTGGCGTGCATTGACGTGCTCTGACGTGCACTGGCGTGCTCTGGTGTGAATTGGCGGCTCTGGCGTGCACTGGCGTGCTCTGGCGTGCACTGGCGTGCTCTGGCGTGCTCTGGCGTGCTCTGGCTTGCTCTGGCGTGCATTGACGTGCACTTGCGTGCTTTGGCGTGCACTGGTGTGCTCTGGCGTGCACTGGCGTGCTCTTGCGTGCTCTGGCGTGCACTGGCGTGCTCTGGCGTGCATTGACTAGCTCTGACGTGCACGTGCGTGCTCTGGTGTAAATTGGCGGCTCTGGCGTGCACTGGCGTGCTCTGGCGTGCATTGGCGTGCTCTGGCGTGCACTGGCGTGCTCTGGCGTGCACTGGCGTGCTCTGGTGTGAATTGGCGTGCACTGGCGTGCACTGGCGTGCACTGGCGTGCTCTGGCGTGCTCTGTCGTGCTCTGTCGTGCACTGGCGTGCTCTGGTGTGAATTGGCGTGCTCTGGCGTGCACTGGCGTGCTCTGGTGTGAATTGGCGTGCTCTGGCGTGCACTGGCGTGCACTGGCGTGCACTGGCGTGCTCTGGCGTGCATTGACGAGCTCTGGCGTGCACTGGCGTGCTCTGGCGTGCACTGGCGTGCTCTGGCGTGCATTGACGTGCTCTGACGTGCACTGGCGTGCTCTGGTGTGAATTGGCGTGCTCTGGCGTGCTCTGGCGTGCTCTGGTGTGAATTGGCGTGCTCTGGCGTGCACTGGCGTGCTCTGGCGTGCTCTGGCGTGCTCTGGCGTGCTCTGGTGTGAATTGGCGTGCACTGGCGTGCACTGGCGTGCTCTGGTGTGCATTGGCGTGCTCTGGCGTGCACTGGC
The DNA here is from genome assembly GCF_021234035.1 of Daphnia pulicaria. NCBI lineage: Eukaryota > Metazoa > Arthropoda > Branchiopoda > Diplostraca > Daphniidae > Daphnia > Daphnia pulicaria. The sequence goes on along the minus strand of NC_060913.1, from coordinate 42,920,192 downwards.
GTGCTCTGGCGTGCACGGGCGTGCTCTGCTATGCAGAACTCAAGTGCTTGACAATAGAAATCCACTACCCGACAATAGAACTCAAATAACTTGAATAATTTTTAAAAATTCAAGTGCTGTGATGTGCGTTTTTCTAAAACTTTTTGTTCATGATTTGCTCTATAAATTTATTGATTCAATAGACTTGAAATGGTGTATTGGACATTGATTTACACATCCTGTAATTGAAAAATGGTTTTAACAAGTGAAAAAAATATTATAGCAACTTCAAGTGCTGAGCTGTTCTCTGCTGTGCTCTACCGTGCTCTGGCGTGCACTGGCGTGCTCTGGCGTGCTCTGGCTTGCTATGGCGTGCATTGACGTGCACTTGCGTGCTTTGGCGTGCACTGGTAAGCTCTGGCGTGCACTGGCGTGCTCTTACGTGCTCTGGCGTGCACTGGCGTGCTCTGGCGTGCATTGACGTGCTCTGACGTGCACTGGCGTGCTCTGGTGTAAATTGGCGGCTCTGGCGTGCACTGGCGTGCTCTGGCGTGCTCTGGCGTGCTCTGGCGTGCACTGGCGTGCTCTGGCGTGCACTGGCGTGCTCTGGCGTGCACTGGCGTGCTCTGGCGTGCACTGGCGTGCTCTGGCATACTCTGGCGTGCACTGGCGTGCTTTGGCGTGCACTGTCGTGCTCTGGTGTGAATTGGCGTGCTCTGGCGTGCACTGGCGTGCTTTGGCGTGCTCTGTCGTGCTCTGGCGTGTACTGGCGTGCACTGGCGTGCTCTGGTGTGAATTGGCGTGCACTGGCGTACACTGGCGTGCTCTGGTGTGAATTGCCGTGCTCTGGCGTGCACTGGCGTGCTCTGGCGTGCACTGGCGTGCTCTGGCGTGCACTGGCGTGCTCTGGCGGGCACTGGCGTGCTCTGGCGTGCATTGACGAGCTCTTGCGTGCTCTGGCGTGCACTGGAGTGCTCTGGCGTGCATTGACGTGCTCTGACGTGCACTGGCGTGCTCTGGTGTGAATTGGCGGCTCTGGCGTGCACTGGCGTGCTCTGGCGTGCTCTGGCGTGCTCTGGCGTGCACTGGCGTGCTCTGGCGTGCACTGGCGTGCTCTGGCGTGCTCTGGCGTGCTCTGGATTGCTCTGGCGTGCATTGACGTGCACTTGCGTGCTTTGGCGTGCACTGGTGTGCTCTGGCGTGCACTGGCGTGCTCTTGCGTGCTCTGGCGTGCACTGGCGTGCTCTGGCGTGCATTGACGTGCTCTGACGTGCACGTGCGTGCTCTGGTGTAAATTGGCGGCTCTGGCGTGCACTGGCGTGCTCTGGCGTGCATTGGCGTGCTCTGGCGTGCACTGGCG